>NC_056743.1:582353135-582463135 GCF_019279795.1 Protopterus annectens | reverse complement strand
ATATATTAACAGCTGAATGGTTATCCATTCAACAAGAATGTTCAATGAAGTTTGTCGAATCTTTATCTAAGTTTTATACCAGGGCTATTGACAAGGAAACCACTAGGGTCATCCAACTTATTGAAGAATGTAATCAATATCAGGATGAGACATTTTTTCCTGCACTATTGTCTAAACTCAGTTCAGATTTGTTGAATTTTGATGCTCAGCTTAAGGAAAGGAAACTTAGAAAATGTTCTCGTGATCTAACTGATTATGAGAGGGGACAACCCTTCAAGTACACCAGACATGTTAGGTTTCAGGACACACATAGTAAGAATACTTCAAATTTTAAACGTAAACGTCCACGTTCCATCCTTAAAGGACGAGGTAATCAGACTGACACTACTGATTACGACACAACATCTGGCACGGACACTGAAACACAGCACACCATGGAGTCTCTGATTCCAAAACATAAAAACCATATATCCCCTTTAGATCACACCAGGGGAGGAGGGGAGGGTAGAAAACACAAAAAGAGTTACAAGTCTACAGAATTTGATGGAAGTACTAATGAACAAGTAAATTCTGTTGTCAATAATAATGTATATAACATTTCCAATACTGTTTTAACCCCAGAACAAATCTCTCGGCTTAATAAAAGGTCATACCTGGCTTTTTTTGTACCTGAAGATACCTTTGCCCAAGATCTATTTACATTTTGCAGATTGATTAACCTCAAACTATTTTTTTCAGGATAAAGGGGCGGAACAACAGATCATGGATGGTTTCAAATATCATGCCTCCTCTTTCACACAACCGATGCATCCGTCTGTAAATCTGTTCTTACATAGTGTACTTAGGGATTTACATTTTGTATCCAATACATGTCCACCCATGCCTAATAATATGTCTGAGTCTGATTTATCTTGCCTAAATGAACTTGTACAGAATAAGGAACTGGTGATTGTTAAACCGACAAAGGTGGGGCAGTGGTTGTGATGAATTGGACTGATTATGACATCGAAGCACATAAACAACTAGATGATGCCAGGCATTACACCAAAATGCCACTTGACCCCTCTTTTTATGTTTAAACAACAAATTGATGATTTTTTACATGCTGCAATGGATAATGGTATTATAACATCCAAAACTCTTAAACATTTAACTATGGTTGATCCTATTAGGCAGTATATTTATTTCCTGCCTAAGATAAATAAAGATTCTTTACATCCACCGGGTAGACCCATTGTGGCAGGTATTGGATCGTTAACTGAGCCCCTATCTGAATTCTTGACCAGACATCTTAAACCTTTGCTCTCTTGGGTCAGATCCAGGATCCAAGAGACTACCCAATTCTTAAGCATTATTAATGATATGCAGATTGAGGAGAACTGGTGGCTTTGCACATTAGATGTTACATCATTATACACCAATATCCCTCATTGGGGAGGTCTGGATGCGATCGAATATTGGTTGTATAAATCGAACATATATCAACCTGGCTTTAATACCTTTTTGATCAATCTTACCGAACATGTGCTTACTAAAAATGTGTTTTTTTATGATAAGGAATGTTACTTACAGATCAAAGGCACCGCCATGGGGGCATCTTTTGCCCCCATTTATGCAGATTTATTCATGGCTTACATTGAAGAGATCATGATTTATGATGATACCCACAATCTATACCTGCCAGAAATTGACATCTGGCGGAGATATTTGGATGATTGCTGGATGGTGTGGAGATCTGACTCCGAATATCTCAAAGAATTTATGGAATATCTTAATTATAACAAATGGGGAATTCATTTTACAATGACTTATGACAGAGATTGCATCACTTTTCTGGATGTTTTGATATCCAGAAAGGACGACAATACCTTGAGTACTGAGGTATATAGGAAATTCCCACAATATAATACCTTACTCCACGTCTCCAGCTATCATCCAAAACACGTTGCCAGAAACATTCCTAAATCACAATTTATTAGAATTAGATGCAATTGTTCGGATGATCACAGTTTTAAATATCATTGCCAGGATTTATATGACAGATTCATCAACAGGGGCTACAGTTTGGGTTATGTAACCATGGCCAAGAACTATGCATTGGGTCTTACCAGACAGGATTTGTTGACATATAAAAACAAACCACTGTCTTCGAATACATTACGCTTTACTACCACTTTTGGTAGGAACACTAATAGGTTCATAGATATTGTTAGGGACAATTGGAATATATTAAAGGCTGATGCTGCATTAAATACCTTGATCCCCACTGTTTGTTCATTTTCTTTCCGAAAAGGTAAAAACTTAGGGGGTCACTTTAACCATTATAAGCATCATTCAGATTCCATGTTACCCCAGTTATACCAAACTACTATATTGGGTGACAAACTTATTGGCTGTATCCCTTGCGGCCATTGTAACAATTGCAAATATATTTTGAAAACGAAAGAATTCACCAGTAAAAACAGTAGTATTGTTTATGACATTAAGTGTTTTTACCAACTGTAATACGGACTGGGTCATTTATATGGCATGTTGTAGCTGTCAATCTTTTTATATTGGCCAGACATCCCGACCATTCAAGTTACGCATTTCAGAGCATTTGAGTGACATTAGATGTAAAAGAATAACTAATGCGTTATATAAACATACACTCAAACATCAGACAGCCAAATTTCACTTTATTATTATTGATAAAACTTATTGGTGATCATACTCACAAATCTGGATGGCATAACAGACTTAATACCAAAGAAAAGAAATGGATAACCAAACTTGGTGCTCTTTTCAATCCAGGGCTTAATGAATATTTATGATGCATTAATGTCAGCCAGTCATGCTCATTTTTTCATTTACTTCTCATTATTTAAGACTTTCTGTGTTTCTATTTGCCTTTTACAACA
Source organism: Protopterus annectens (assembly GCF_019279795.1). Classification (NCBI taxonomy): domain Eukaryota; kingdom Metazoa; phylum Chordata; order Ceratodontiformes; family Protopteridae; genus Protopterus; species Protopterus annectens. The sequence goes on along the minus strand of NC_056743.1, from coordinate 582,460,235 downwards.
CTGAAGAAGGCCAGGTTAATCCCAGGCTGAAACCGGTATGTTTGATGCAGTTTTATTGTTATTAAATAAGATTAACATTCGCAGCATACTTGTTGCTGGCTATTTTTATTTCCTTGTATTATTTCTTTGCCGTGCAACTTCCGCCGTGCAGGGAAGTTTTTTCTTGTTATTTTGTTAACTCATATTCTCGTCTTGGTGTTATTTTGTTAACTCATATCATTCTCTCTGTACCATCCTGTACATCTACAATACTGTACACCTTGGTGCAGTCAGTAAAGAGACACAAATTTCTCTCTGGAGTCCTGAAACGCTATGAATATACACAGTAAACAGGACACATCCCAGCTCATCAAGACCCCACTAGCAAGTCCAATTTCCTTAATGCAGACTCATTTAAATATTAATCTTAAATTGCAGGTAGCTTTCACTACCATAATATCAAATTACAGAAGATTATCCATTTTCTGTATTAGTTCTCTACATGATACCCTGTCCACAGATACTTTGCTAAAATCCACATCCATAAAAAAATAGCAGTTATTTGTACAAATACAAGCTGCTAAAGTTGTTAACGCCTCCTTTTTGCCCCATCAAATGTCAGTTTATTTCCCTAAAGGGATCTTAAAAGAAGAGGAATTAACTAAATGTTTATTTTTTTTATCCTTACATGTATTTCATCATTTTTAAAACTATAAAATAATATGCATTTTAAAGAATGACCCAGCAATGAGACAAATAAACATGACACACACCCCACTCGCATTTAAATTTACCACAGGGGATAAACAATAAATCAAATAAACACTTCATTATATTCCCTGATCAAATGAGGATGTATCCAAGTCTTCTGTTTAAGTGGGTTTAACTTTCTATCTCCCTCCAACCTCTCTTTTGCCTCACCCTTTCTGTACCAGCTCCATGTCCTCCTAAATAACTCTGTGGATTTTCTATTTTCTCCACCTATGCTGGCAGTCTGTTCCATGGGTCTGTAGCACTCTCTGTGAAAAAGTACAACACCAGGGAGAAAATGGTCAATGCAGGCTGTTTTACATCTCCCTGACATGATCCAGTGTGTGTATATCATACCTCCTGGTCTCTTCTCAAACCAGAAACGCTCTAGCATCGTTTATCTCTAGTCATTGCCTTTCCTCTCCTTCCCATTTACCCCTCTAGTAGCTTTAATCTGGGCATCTTCTAGCAGTCGCATGTCTCTTACTTTTTTCTGGCTTCCAACAGCCTGATGTCAAGAACTGGACACTGCAAATAAGGTGCAACTTGACCACAGCCTGGTACAGCAGAAGCATTATCCAGTTCAGGAAGCCTGTTTGCTAAAGATACATCTCAGCTTTACTGTCATGTGCAGCCACTGTCCTCTTACTCTGCTACTGGTGTTCCAGTCTTGGCGTGATTAACACTGTTCAACAATGCCCGATTCAATAAAAGACATGATTTGTCAAACCAGTGAAAAATAAAGCTAAAATAAAAGCTCTGGATGTTATAAGCAGCACCCCCCTCATATGCACCATGCAGGTACCGTCCCTTATTAACAAAATAGTTGTGAGTTAATTAGTTTTGATGAAACACAAAATTATCCACACTGCCAAATCATTATCTGTTGACAACAGATGCATTTCCTCCATTACACAAGAATTGCTGTGATCAAAATTCAGCATTTAGAATTTGCTTATATTGAACCTAAGTTGCCACCTTTTGACCCTCATGGACAACATTTCCAGACCCTTCTTTAAGCCCACCCCTCATCCTCCACTACTACACCTATGATTATGTCCTTATCCAGAGGCCAGTTATATTTGTTGCTCACTAAACAAATACAATGAAGACTAAATGCAGGACAGAGCACCGTCATACTTGATTAGTCACTTGCTTTATTTCGGTCATTGCCCCCCTTACCAAAGACAGCGATTCCTAATATCCATGCAGTAATCCATTTCCTCTTTCTATTTCCTGATTTATACCTCCTCAAATGTTTCCAACAGCCACAAACACATGGTCAAGTCAAAGGCCATGCTGAAGTACTTGTAGACCATGTTGACTGGTACTCCCTTAAAATGATCTTCTGTAAAAATATCACAAAGCCTGGGTCAGTTTTTTATGTGCTTCCCCCTCTGCCTGCAAATCATCAAGCCTCCTCCCCACTGGACTCGAGCTCATTCATTCCTTAGGGATGAAGCGCTCCCACTCAGATTCCCCTAGGGTGAGAGCAAACATCATCCTGCTCTCATCTCCTGTGATCATGTTGGAAGAGATGGTCTTGGCCATTTGGGACCAGCCCCTTGCTCCCCAGGATACATAAACCCATCCGTCCAGCTTGTATTATCAAGCAGCCAAGCTTTTTTTTTTTAAATTCACAGGATCAGTGGCACAACAGGTAGCACATTCACCTCTGAGGTGGAAGACCAGAAGACATTAGGTTCTATTCCTACTCCATGTGAATGGATTGCTGACACTGTAGTGCAGCATGGGGGGGGGGGGGGCTGCACTCCAAGTGTGCTGTCCTTTGGATTAGACTTTAAACTGAGGTCCCATCTGCTTCAGCTGGTAGTAGCTTAGGTGGGTGTAAAAGATCCCAGGGCATCTAAGAGAGTAGGGGGAAGTTCTCTGATGTCCTGGTCAAATTTCCCTCAGTAGTAAAACCAGAGATCTCCACTGAAAGGAGGCCATTAGCCTCCTGATACTAACTAAGTCAACAAAGGATAGATAAAATGTTTAAATAAGTGGCCACAAGACTGTTGCACAAAGAGCACTAGTAAAAAAAATATTGGCATTAGGGTACTGTCTCAACCACAGAAATATTTAGTTATGGAATAAAAAGCAATGTTATGTAGATTCACTTTAAGAATACAAAGAACAGAATCCAGAAAACTGGTTTTGGGCCAGTTGTTTGTATAATGCCTTTGTCAGTGTCAGTTCACAAGTGCTACAAAAAGAAAAATTAACTTTCACAGATCATACAAAGACATCTAGGTAGATGAGAGTGAAACAATTAGTTACTGGTAGGTAATTAACAGCTCTACACTGTGGCAGTTAGTCTATGTAGATGAAATTTAGGATGAAGTATACAGTCAAGAAACCCACAGAAGTATAAATAAAAACAAAAGTTTTAGTATCCATCAAACAATAAATGGAAGAAGATGTTAGGGAGGATCCCAACAGTGCTAAGAGGTGCAACTATAATTTAGGGTTGCTATTTAAAAGTTGTGGCTTATATAGCATAAGTTACAAGTTGCTGTAAGATCTCAGTACTCCCCACTGGGCTGCAGGAGGGCAGATCAGATATTCCACTTCACAAGACTGGTAGTAAAATATGAAAGGGAAACTACACACCATATGTCCTGGCCTCTCTTCTAGATTAAGAAACCTCTTTTGAAAGACAGGCTTGTTCAATATGCAGAAGACAATGGAGTGAGGGTGCCAACACAGTATGGTTTCCCAGTGGGAAAAGCTGTGTCAAATACATCTAACAAACTTTTTGGTTGGTTGTGTGAAGCAGTAAGCCAAGCTAGGACTGTATGGCTTGTGTCAACAGAAAATATACACACCGAGTTATTGGCAAGTAAATATGTTCATTCTAGATGTCCCCTTTTTACATAATCAGCACATTCCTCAAGTCATCTTCCCAGTATTCTGCTACCATTTTCGGATGTATATCACATAATCAAAATCCCAAAATATCGAACACCATAAGCTCGAACTTGGAATGTCGAAATGTGATATAATAGAAAGCTCAGAACAGCAAATTTTTTTCCCAGAGAAAACATTTGCTGTTCTGAGAAATACACACACAACACAAGCACACCAAAAAAAGTAATCCACACATATACACTTAAAATCCTACTTCTAACCCTACACTAAACCATACATACACTACTATCTATCCACTTACCTTAACCCAAACCCTAGCCCTAAGGTCCGTAACTATCGCATACTCACCTTACCTGCTCCCTAACCCCAAGGTCCCTAACTATCGCACACTCACCTTACCCGCTCCCTAACCCTATCACACACTCACCTTACCTGCTCCCTAACCCTAAAGTCCCTAACTATCACACACTCACCTTACCCGCTCCCTAACCCTAAGGTCCCTAACTATCCCATTCCCACACTCACCTTAACCCTGTCCATTCACACACTTACCTTAACCCGGTCCATAACCTTTGCACCACAGTGGAGAAAATAGCAAAGTGGCAGAAACAGCCCACCAAATTCTTTCCATAGGAAAGAATTCAATGTTCTGCAGCTTCGCCATTTTCAGCGTTCATTGTTTTGGGTTCGATAGAATAACATTCAACGTTTTACTACTTCAATGTTCTAATATAAACCCACTATTTTCAGTTTCTTTTCCAAGTTTCAGTGAAGCACCTAAAACTATATTGTTCTGGCCATCTCTCTACCCCCCATGAGATATTTCTCTACTCCATTTGCATCTCTTAATTTCAGTTTTCTATCTAAATACAGTATCACATGAATATATGCCTTTAATCACACTCTGTGTAAAGCTGTGGTAAGTTACTACTTTTTTCATACACACAGCTAAATAGCAGCAAACTGCAATTCAATACCGGTTAGACAGACAGGCGTAGTAACGTCTGGTTAGGTTATTACTAACAGACCTTTGGACAATGTAACAGTTTGTTATACTGAAAAGAAAATTAGTCTGTGAAGCAGAGTCCAGTACATCCATGGAAAAACTAAGAAACAGTAGGCTGATTACCACAGATAGCATTATATAGTTGCTTATCCAACCAGTCAAAACACAGATAATACAGACCTATAACTGAACTCTATAGCCGAGGCATGGTCGTCCATGAATCCCACTGAAAACTACCTATTGATTCAGTAGCTTTACTATGGATAAAGTTGAAGTATAATCATTGTTAATGTTAATTTGTTAATATAGCTGGATTACTTTTGTATATGTAAATTTGACTATGTCACAAGTGATAATTCAATAAAGGTGTTAAAAAAAGTGAAAGTCACTCTATTGTCTTTGTGTATACTTTGTATTTCTTGTCCCACTCGGTGAACAAATGTAACACAGATGGCTGGCAGACTATGTGTCTGTTAAAACACAATACAAGAGTTCATTCCTTATGCAAACTTCAACTACTTTATAAAGCTTTAGTTTGCTATTGATTTAGCCATCTACATGTTTCTCTGCAGTTACGGTGCTATAATATACCTAACAACTATGCTTCCATAATTTCTCTCACACAATATAGTCCACTACTGCAGTATTTCTAAATAATGACCTAGCTAAATGTTAATCAGAAAGTATATACTTCTTTGCAAATATTGCTAGTGGTTTTCCTAAATGCTATTTTGTGCACTATATCTCACAATTACTGTTTGATTGTTATTGTTTACATAAAGCATACAGAAACTATAACATTACGAATCTCTTCTCCTGGGCCTTTGCTGAAAAGGGTCTCATTCCCAGTTGGACTATCCCAGTAATAAAATGTAAACGTAAGTGAATAGCCAGCCTAACTGTTGTTTTTGTTAATGTCAGCCAAGGGTGTAGCTAGACATACACAGTGTACTGTACTCCAAAGAGTACATTTCTTTTTTTTCTGAGCATCTCTTTGAAACGTTATGGCTCCAGAAGCACATAATGCTTAGAATTGTCTGAACTAGAGTCTACTGTAACAGATATGCATGTTTTGTACAGCAGTATTGGAACTCTCCTCTAAAACAGCTTTTATGGTTTTAACTGGTAAGGGCTGAATGCAAGATGTCCCTTTGCTTTCTAAGCTCTTAAGAGTTGGGCAATTTTTTTAAATGACAGATGGTGGTGGTGGGAGCAAAAGCATAAGGTCTGAGCACAAAGTATAGAGTTACGGTTAAACCCCTAGTGTCAGCAGAAACAACAGTCCACATCACAAAGCTTGCATGGATAAGCCCATTTATTTAGAGGAAGCTATAGCTATTCCACTCAAGAGTGAAGCTAGGCATGCTCGTTGTACTGAAATGAATAAATACCTAGCATCTCATTGAAACTTAATGGTCAAAAAGCACAGTCTTTAGAACTGTCTAGAACAGTTTCCACTGTACATGGGTATATAAAATATGCTTACCAGATAGGAAGGTACCTCTATAATGCCTTTTTATGGTAATAACTTAGATAACCGTGTGTTCTCCTCTGATGTCTATAGGGGTAACATTTGAGGAATTGTTGCATTTTTAAACTGATAGATGGATGGTGGGGGATAAGAAACATGAGGATCGAGTACAAGATATGAATTTCTGGCTACACCCCTGTGTTTCACTGTCTACAGTTTTACAACTTTTATAAAATAAGCTACAAGTGCCTTGATGGTGCCTTTTAAATAAAGCTACAGTTTGCACATAACAATTAAATCACAGATAATAAAACGAACAAAATGTCAGTTGTATCAGCCACAAACAACTGAGGACTAGAAAAATCACAGTTTACCAGTGGCTTTCATCTATGAGTAGTGCCTTTGCTGTAGAAACGAGGAAATTGCATTCTAATCCAATAAACTGAGGAAAAGACCGTGCCAAAGGAGCTACTCTACGGTTTATGCAGCACAGCTGCTTAAGTTACATTGTGTGCACCGGTACCCGTGGTTAAGAAATCCTGCAGGATAAAGCCGGCTAAAACGGATTGGGAACACAATTTAAAATCCATAAACTACCAAGCTGCTGCAAACAGCTCCTTTTGTTCTTATAACTGAGGGGATCGCTGTGCAAAAGTTTCACAACTTTACCAAGTTGTAAAATAACCCACAATTAAACTATATGCAAGCAAACATAACGACAGCTGGGGCATATCTCACATTATTTTTGGCACTAAAAGGGTTTGACATTACCATCACAGTGAAACTGCTCATCTTGAGTTACCTAAATAACTTCCCACCTCCGATCCAACACACACAAATTATATTGTCTTAATAATAATAGGTAACAGGACCACTCGTTGTTACGCTATGAATAATTAGGAATACTTTACCAGTTAGCACCGCAAATAAAGTCGTCCGGCCTCAATTGCTAGCACAGGCTTTAGTCTTACTTATTCCTCACTTTCTGACGCACATTTCCAGAAGTTTGTTCCCTTTTCCCTGACTTAATCAAACTCCTTGAAAACTTCCTGCAGTAATATTCAGACTCATATCTCTCACTCTGTCCTCTTGCCTCCCATTACATTATCATGAATAGCCCCGCCCCTCTACCCTCATTCTTCCATACCGACGATGTCATTGGGGCTGGGGGCGGGGCTAATCATGATAATGTAACGGGCGTGCACACCAGTGCGTATGTGTCGTTTATGCAGCCAAGTAACAATGCCCGGGAGACTGGGAATAGATGGTGCTAGTCCGTAGTAGACCATCAGTAAGCTAGTGGTGCAATATTAGGGTTGCCACCTTTTCAAATGGCCAAAGTGGGACATTTTCTGGACAGACATCTGATTTTACAGGCCGACACATGCCCACGTCAGTACAAAGGATAGAACTTAACTTTTTTGCCTAAATAATAGCTTATTCTTGTAGCATTTTAGTTGCTTATTCTGTTTCTTGTAACATTTAGGTATTTCAGATACAGAATAACTGTTTTATGTAACTATTACATACAATATAGGACATAATTATGTCCTACAATCTCAGGACATTTGCAATTTTTAATATTTTTTGTCAGGACACAACTGCCCAAAGAGGGACTGTCCCTCACAAAGTGGGACAGGTGGTAACCCTATGCAGTATTTATTGTATTTACACCATCAAACTGCTGTATACCAGTATTTATTGTATTGACACCATCAAACACCGTCATTTTCTTTATCAGGGTCTTAACATTAAAAATCTAAGGATTAGTCTGTACAGTCATTAAACAGGATCAAAATGAAGATAACTTGCCTTTTTTCCTCATAAGGTCTTTGGATACGAAATGTCATACTGTTAGTGATAATAAAGTTTCCTATAGAATTAGTTCACTTATTTATGAAGAAAATCATAATAGATAATAATAGGGATAGATTCCTGTCCCAGAGACTTCCCATACTCTGGAACGGGCTACCCATGTATGTCAAGCAAAGCTCTTCATTAGCACTCTTCAAGAAAAATCTTGATGATTGGATGGGAAATATAAAATACACCCTGGGGATCACTTCTGTGTCTCTGCTCGACAGTGGCACAGGAAAATAACTTTCTTGGGTGGTGTAAGCCAGGGAACCTTGTTGGCTAGGCTTACATAGGCCCTTGTGGCGATAGCCTAGTACCTACCTATGAACCTAAAATCAAGTAAATTGGTGGGCCTTACAATAATAGCAGTTAAGATGTATGTCTGTGAAGCATTCTAAAGTCATTAATTCGGATGTCAGCAAAGAACAGCTCACATTAAGAGTGTATTAATTAAAAAGAATACCATTTCTCTGGGTTAATTAATAGTGTGTGTGTGTGTGTGTGTGTGTGTGTGTGTGTGTGTGTGTGTGTGTGCGAAGACAAAGTCATTTAGCTGGGTCTATTTATAGTACTCACCATACTTTTTGTGGCTGCAAGTGATGACCACTAAATTTATCAGGCAATAGCAAGAGTTGTTAATTACTCATGTAAGTGTAGACTTTATGGTTTATAGTGTATGGACCAAGATTTTGTGTCTTTTTTAATCTTTCGCTTCTGCCCTATTGTCAGTGAGTCTTCAAGGAAGTACAATGTCATTAAAGTAAATTGGCACTGTGTGTATGCAGATGAAAGAAAGATAGTTACTATTACTATGCAGTGTAACATAATCCATATAGCAAATTAACTTAATTCCACATGTAATCAGAGATGCACTCTGTTCTTATAACAAATGATAAAACACTGCTGTGTCCTGATAGTAATTAGTGGGATGTACTCGGTTACATATTGCTCTGCCCATATGATTTGGCTTGTTATACTTTCTTGCCTACATAAGCAGGGCCATATGTTAATGTACAATAAATACACTGCACGATGATAACATGCAAACAAAGGTCTTCGTGAACTTTAGGTACGAGCCATAAGTGGGTTACGTTTCAACAAATAATAATCTGTAGACAACTAACCATGCTATCCTGTCTGGTTTAACTCTTGTGATCACTTAATATAATCTAGCAGCAGTCATCAATTATCAGTAGTGCTAAATTAGGTTAATCCCAACAGTCTTTAAAAGTCAGTTTTGACATGCATGGACACTGCACATGTTAAAAGAATGAAATCACACTTAATTTTCCTGAATGCATTCCTGTGCAGAAGAAGTACATATTTTCTGGAAAAAGTACTGTTAGAATCATCTGGTTTACTATGTATTCTAAATGGTCTGTCAAACCCTCCTTTCTGTATACTATTCTTGTGTGTCTAACCTGTGTAAACTAACCTTCTGCAGTTCTTCCTTTCCCAGCTTTGAAAAGTAAACCTTGCTATGCTTTTACCACTCTTTCTCCAAAGGACTACTTCTTTACAGTCCTTTCAAAATGCTTTCCATCAACTTGAATGTTTGTCCAATAGTTCTATAACTTTCTAGAATACAGTCCCTCAGCATACAATGCCAAATTCAGTCCCATGCCTTTCACAATTCATTCAGTCTATCATCTTGTCTGCTCATCACAATATTAGTATTTCTTTTACCTGATGCACTTCTTCGATTGTTTCCCTCTGCACCCGATCTACTGCCCATTTCTTTTTACTTTACAATCAATACTCAGGATAGACTTACAACACTACAAAGCACTTGTAGTATGTTGCACTTATGTATGTTCTTGGTGCTACATCTAGGACGTATGATACCTCTCATTCTTTACACAACACGTCTTACGTCTGTATCGTGCTTCCATTGTATGACCCCAGAGACCACAGCTACAGTGCTAAGTAACAAACTCAGAACAACCTTAACCTCAGCATACTTAGTGCTATTACTGTGGCCAGAATCAGACACTGCACTTATAATCACTATGCTGATAAAGACATAAAAAACAGCCTGCAATCCAATAAATCATCAAATTAAATTGGAAGTGGTTGACAGTAGCCTTTAGCCATGAACAGATGGCAGGTAAGTAGTCCCTTTATCTGAGTTTCTTGGCACTCTGCACAGAGCAAGAAAGTGTGACATATTTCCCTAGAAGCAAAGTCTACTGTCATGCATTTCCCTGTTATGTGATCAGGTAAAACATGTATTCTTTGGTTGAAATATCTCTTTCTCTGTCTCAATATAGACATACTGTTTTTTTTTTTTACTTTTTTGTTAGGGCATGTTCAGCTTTATTATTTCTATGGTTATTTTATTTTTCATACTTTTTATTTACACATTTGCTACCATATAATTTAAACATTAAAATGTTCATTTAAACATGTATTTAAAACTTAAATTATTAAGATAACATTAAGTGTCTAAAATAATGTAAAAATTTAGTCATTGTAACAACAAAGACACCCCAAATATTATTTATATGTTTGCTTGATGTTTAACCCTGATGAAAATACTGGTATAATGCCTCCAAATAGCTTATCTGTATGACATTATAGTAACATGTTATGTTAATACAAATATAGAGGATTATGACTGAATACCTGATCATAACTCACTTGTAGTGCATAGAGGACTGTGACTATACTCTAAAATCAATGAAAAGGTGAACTTGTTAAGCACCTTTCTGACATCAGAAAGGTGCTTAACAAACTTTGTGTATTTTCTTCAAGGTGGTGTACATTGTTTGAGAAGCAGTGAAACAACTCACATCAATAAAGGATAGTTTTCTGGATCCTGATTTATAAACATTTTACTAATTAATAGTTCTTATGATTAGCTCAGTTTAACTGGCAAAAAGTATTAACATTAATTAAGGAATCTCAGCATACTTTGCATATACCAGAATGCATGCTAAAGGTCTCAATTCTGTACACAGCTCATAAGCCAGACTGTGGACGAATTAGCTTATTCACAATCAACCTATGGGTCATCAGAGAACTGTTGAGATTTTGCTGCATGCTAACTTTGTAAAAGAGTGCTAAAATGACATTTTTAGCATGTCTTCAGTAATTTCTCATTGTGTGGGAATTGCCATGAATGTCAAAGAACAACCACGTACTGTTCAATATTGTGCAAATTTATTTATTGTTTAGTTAACCAGGTTGGTGGCTGGTCAGATGAACCTTTTCAGCTGCAACTCTGGCAGAAAAGCAAAATTTGCAGTTATATTGATATGTCACAGAACAGGTTTTGTATAACAGTAACTCATAATATGCCTAACACTTGTATATGTTTATAGTTTACATAGTTTTCATTAAGTAGCATACACAGGATTGCAGTAGCGTGTCTTATATAGAATAGTATTTTTTGTTTACTTAAAATTTGTTAACTGAGTAGACATTTTACCCAATGGACCATGTTCAGGCTGGTCTTGGGAATATATTATATTAGAATTACAGTTGCTATTTTTTTTCTTTTCACTGTTATTGATGCAGCAATTGAGAAGGTAAGAGATGTTCAGTACAAGGTACTCCATATACCAAAGATAAAATCATGAATAAAAACAAAATGGGAAACATTTTTTTAACAGTAAGCTTATTAATATAAAATAGGTCTGAAATATTTATAAATGTAAACCAGAAGACAGTTTACTTGGAGTAAGCATATTAATATGAGGGAGGAGAATGAAGTATTTACCTATGTATACAATTATGATATGAAGGTAAGTAACTATTTCAGCAAGTTAAATACTTCAGTGAATAGAAATGAATGTTAGCAACTATTAAAGCAGCAGGTGTTGGCCTCTGTCTATGAAACACATACAAGTGTATGGGTCCTTTAGATGTGTGTGAAGTTTTTCCACAGACTGGAAGCAGATTGTCAGTGCATGAATTGTGTGTTAAAATTCCAGAGAAGCCTTTTTCTGTGCTGTCTTTTGAAAATGAAGTCTCATCTGCTTATAAGGGTAAGATTTCATTTTCAATTTATTTTTTTAAGTCTGAGGCAGCAAGCGACATGCAGGAGTTCGAATGTAAAAATATGTAGGAATAAACAAGGTCAGGCAGGAGCAGGGTAGTCATTTTTTCTTTTTAGGTGTATCACAGTAGTGCTTATGTATATGGGTATTGAAGATTTATTTACATTTTTTTTAAATAATGACTTGTATTCTTCACAAGCTTAAAATGTAAGACTGTAACTTGTATGTTAATACAATATGTTTGTACATATACTGTAACTTACTTGTCTTTATCTGCTCATAGGTTCATAGGTTGGTACTAGGCTATCAGCCCTAGGGCCTATACAAGCCTAGCCATAACAATTCCCTGGATATTTCTTCCCACAATATTTACTTCTTTGGACCCCTGTCTAGCAGGGCGACTGACATGATTTCCGGGGTGAATTTCCTATCTCCCATCCAATCATCAAGGTTCCTTTTGAAGAGGGCCAAGGAGGCACTCTGCTTGACATGTATGGGCAGTCTATTCCAGAGTATGGGAAGTCTCTGGGTCAGGAACCTATCCCTCCAGCATGTTTTGTTCATTGTGATGACAAGCTTTAGATCCCTAGAGCGTGTGGCTCTGAGGGACTGGGATTTCTTTAAGTGGAGCATGTCCAACAGCTCAGGGTTTGACATGGCCTTGTATGTTAAGCAGAGATCGCCTCTGAGTAGACGATATGCCACAGAGTATAGCTGGAGTATTTTTAGACAGTCAGCATATGGCATCTGCTTTAGGCCTGTGATTCTTTTAGAGAGGTATTTCTGTGGCCTTTCCAGCTGTTGCTGATGTCTTGTGAGGTACATACCAAACAGGGCATTATACTCTATAATGGGTCTAATGAGGGATGAGTACAGTGGGACAATGACCTCCTTTTTTCTGGATGAAAAGCCCTTAGTGATGAGGTGTGCCACATAGAAGAATTTCCTGACTGTTGTGGCGATGTGGTTATCGAAAGTGAGACCACTGTCCACCTGTGTCCCTAAGTCTCTCATCACACTTTTGATGTTTAGTGTACTGCCACCTATGTGATAATTCATGGGTACATGTTTTTTTCCAAAGTGGATAACTATACATTTCTTGGCATTAAGCTTGAGCCCATGGCTCTGGCACCAGGCATCTGTTTCTGTAAGGCCCTTTTGTAGAATATCCACATCATTTGGGGATTCAATAATGGCTCCCAGTTTGCAGTCATCTGTTAACTTTGTTAGCCAGAGTCCCTTAGTGTTGGCCTGTACTTCAGAGAAGTAGATTCCAAACAAGAGTGGTCCCAGGACTGAACTCTGAGGTACTCCACTTGTCACTTGTCTGGAGCTGGATTTGGAGTTGGCTACTTTTACAGTCTTGGTTCTGTCAGTAAGCCAGTTGGCAACCCATCGAGTGACATAAGGATTTATGCCAAGCTTAGTAAGTTTATCTATGATTCCAGAGTGGGAGATGGTGTCGAAGGCCTTGGCGATGTCCAGATAGGCTGTATAGACTGCCTTACCCTCGTCCACAGCTCTGGAGACTGATTCGAAGAAGTCAGTCAGGTTCAGGAGACAAGATCGGCCCTTCACAAACCCAAACTGGGTGGAGTCTAGTGTTTGAAGGTTGCCAATGTCTTTGTTTATAAGTTCCATGATAATGCGTTCCATGCCCTTGCAGATCAGGCTCGTCAGACTGATGGGACGGTTGTTCCCAGGATCCAAGGTGGATCCCCCTTGTGGAGTGGGATAACTGTAGCTGTGCGCCACTCAGTGAGCACGAAGACTGAGGTGAGACTATGATTAAACATGGCACTTAGGTGAGGTGCCAGTTCATTTTGTAGTTCATGTAGTACACAGCCTGGGATGTCATCCGGTCCCATGGATGCTGTATTCTTAGCTTTGGAGAGTGCAGTTTCTACCTGTGTGGCCGTGATTACTGGAATTTGGCAATCTTTTGGTATTGTGATGGGCCATTTAGGGGGTGAGAGGGGGGTGAAGTTGGCACTAAATCAATCTGCCAGGATATTGGCAATATCCCTGGGATCAGTATATTTAATGCCATTCTGTTGACGCTCAGAGCAGATCTGAGCATTGCTATTTGGATTCTTGACATAACTATAGAATGCCTTGTGGTTGTCTTTGGAATCTTTGGCAATTTTATTTTCGTAACTAGCTTTGGAGGATTTTGAGGGATCTCAGCTTCTTACTGAAGCTGTTGAGGGAGTTTTTTGCATCCTGGGATTTTCCTCTTTTCTGCAACAGTTTCTTCCTTCTGTTGTATAGTTTGTTTATAGCAGGGGACCACCAGATTGGATTCCTTTTTTTGGAGGAGAGCATCTTGGTTCTATTTGGGATGGCATGATTCATGCACGAGTGGATGTGCTCATACAGTGCCTTAGTGTAGGATTCTGCAATCGAACTTTCTGATCCCGTCTGCATGGGTGTCATGAAGTTTGTCACTTCTGACTTCAGTAGCATGAAGTTGGCTTTGGAGAAGTTTTTTAAGGAGGTTTCCTTACTGGGGGGGTGGGGGTGGGATGTAGATGTCAAGGGTGATTTGCTTATGGTCAGACCTGTCCAATGAGGGGGTGACCACTGGTGTGGAGTATCTATCTCCCATGTTGGTAATGACCAGGTCTAGGATATTGGAGCCTCTGGTGGGACAATGGATTAGTTGATCCAGGGTGTTGGAATTTATGAATTTATAAGTTTGAAGCTTTTAACTTGCGGTGGTGGTGCTGCGGTAGCATTGTCGCCTCACAGTAAGATGCTGTCCGGTTCGATTCTCAGCTAGAGCATCTTCTGCGCGGAGACATGCGTGAATGGGTGTACCTTCATTGAAGGTTGTGCATCAGGCCTGGCAAGCCGGTACGTAAAAATCAACTGCCAATCATTAGCAGACCGGAGTTCCGCTGTGGCGACCCCTAACCGTGAAAAGCTGAAAGACACAAACAAACAATAAGTTTGAAGCTTTTCTCCCAAGCCTCCACTGAAAATGGACATGTATCTAGTCGGACTATCCCGATTAACAAATGTAAAATAAATAAAATAAAAATAAATAAAAATAAAACCTCATTGTTCTGATTGAAGTTAAGTATACTTATAGGGAGGGCAATTCAAGGGGTGAAATGAGAATCATATTAATACATCCTAATATACATCAGTTAAAAATAAATTATTCTGAAGGTGCCTTAAAAACTAGGATATAATTTAATCATCATATCGGAAAATGGGACCAGGAAGGAATTGGCTTTCATGATATAGAACCATATTCAGTATCACCAATATTTAAAACAGTTGCTTTATCAATTAACCCATATTATAGTGAAAAATGAAAAAAAATACATGAGGTAATCTGGGTAAAATACATAAAAGAAAAATCCCTATATAAAATACAACAATCATAAACTACAATATGCTTTATTACATAATTATATGAATATCTATGATCTTATAGATATTTGCTCTAGCTATATTAATAGTATGTTGAACTCTTTTTTGTAGAGATCCCACCATATAAAAATAGTTCTTCTACCTTTCTCATTTCACTTTTATCCTGGTTTTATACAATGTTCTAACATTTTAAAAATTGATGTATTTAAAATGGAAGGAAATGTCCTTCTGACTCCATTGTTGGAAAGGGTCCAATATATTAAATAGTGATTAAATAATACATATATATGATCTAGACTTAAATGGCCGGTTAGTAAGTTTAATGTATTATACAATTTACCTCATGAAACTACAAGTAATGACAGAATCAGAATCACACAATAAGAAATAAATGAGTATCCCCCTTTATAAGATTTTTTTGAAATACTATAACTACTAATGTAATGTTCATTAGTTGATACTTTTACAAATCGTATACATTAATTGAACCACATAACACCAAAATTCGTAGCTCATATGGGAAATTCTTACATCAGATTAATTATCCTAAATTTTAAGAAAGATAGTAATTTGATTTTAGTGTCTCATAAGATTCGGCATCATTTTGAAAAAAATATTTGTATGGAATCTCCTGCACAGTCTTTATAACCATGCACAGAGCAGAAGTAATGCTCAAGAAAGAAAATGAAGGTTAGTGAAGGTATACATTTTTAGTTAAAGCAAACTGCCAACTCATTGTTTTATGACTGCAAAGTTGTTGCAGAACTTTGGTCTATAATGCAATCATTTATTCAAGCATTATAGTTAGGCAAATTTACTTTATCTGAACATTTAATATTATTTAGTAATCCAATACCTGAGTGTGTATCAAAATCTCATTTCACTATATCCCTCTATATTGGTGTATCGTGTCTAGAAAAATGTCATCTACAACAAATAATTAGAAAAGGGCAGTTTGCCTCCTTTTAAAATGATTCTCAATATTGCCACTGAGGTATATCAAAAGGAAATCACATGATTAGATAAGAACAAATTAATCAAAATACTGACTTACTGATTATAGATATTAGACAAGTTATCAATATTGCTTGATAAATATTACAGTAAGTTGCTATGATCATTTTGATAGAGATGGCTGTTAAACACTTATAAAAACAATGTATGTGTAATATATATATATATATATATATATATATATATATATATATTGTACATATCAGTGTAACATCCCATGAAAATAGTTAAATAATTGCATTTTCAGGTGGTTATTATGTTATATGTATGTTTCATGTTTTGTATTTATTTCATTTTGATATGTATATCAACTGAAACTTTAATAAAAGAGTCTTTAAAAAGAGTTAAACTCTAAAACTGCAAACTCACAAATGAATAACAGAAAGGCTCCACTGAAGAATAGCAGTGTCCACACATTTATTGAAGCGCTTTTTGTTCAAGTACCATACAGAACTTCATCAGAATAAACAGATTTAAAGTACAAAGCGTCTTTTATAACAATTCAGACTTGTGATGTGATGTGTTTTTGACCTATAATCAAGCTCAGTTTCTTAATTGCATTTAAATGTTAAATTAGACTTAACCCTATGCATTTGGAATATTTTCTTGCTTTTTCTTGTTCCTAAAGAATCCTATAAATAAGTACACTGGTTTAAAAATGTGCTAGTTTAAAACAGCAAATTGTTAAGGAACATTTTAACAAGGAATGTATGCGGTTCTATATGTTGTCACTGTTCTTGTGTAAATGTGTGCACACTTTGTTGTTTTAAACCCATGCATACGGTTAAGTCTAACTCAAGCATTTAAATGCAGTTAAGAAGCTGAGCACCCCCATATGCCCTGCCATCTCCATTAGTCGCCCGAGTCACTAATAATCCTAGGTCACCTGGCCATAGTTGGCACTTCATTCATCTTAGTCACTAGATCTGATATTAGGTTAACTTGCCTTAAAACATGTACTTACATAATACTGCAAACACAAGTAGAACAATCAGTTTAGTTTAAAATGCCAGTGACTTGATCAACCATAAAAGTACATATGTGTAACTCTAGGACAGGATTAGCTATCTTAGGTGTCAGCACCTACACAGGAACACTTAACTCTTTCTGTGAAGATCAGTTTGAAGAGAGATAAGGAGTCAGTAAGACTGAGCTGCAGCCTGATAGTGGTGGGAAGTGAACTCCAGAGTCAGGGACTCCTGATAGAGAATGCAATGGTCGTTGTATTTAACAAGTAATGAAGAATAGCAAAAGTGTCTGCAGGGAAATGAGCTGACTCCAATGTATGTGTTCACTGTTTCCCTCAGAGTAGGTGCTATACTGTTAATTTAAAGATTAGCATACATAATAATAATAATAATAATAATAATAATAATTAGCATAGGTAGATATGCTCAATGGAAAATGAGTAGCCAATCAGGCACCTTTATGGAATCACATTGGTGCTGACTCTGATGTGGCCTGGTAATAAATCTGCAAATTGTATCTTTCAGCATCTGTAACTTTTGTAGGTTATACTTGGATGTGCTACTGTTAACTGGTTGGGCATATTCAGAGAGAGAACAATACCCACTTCAGTTTAATTTTTGCTTGTTTAATTAACAAGTTGTCAGTAGTATGGTGTGTGTGCAGCACGACATTCATTTTCTTCCATGCCTTATGTAGATGGGATGTGAAGACAAGTGAAGGATGAAGCCAGACACCTAGGAACTCATGTATAAGGACATTTTCTAAAGAATTACCATCAGGGCCAGAGATGTACTATTCCTACTCATGAAGGCTAAGCTGCTTTTAGGTTCCTAACATCAGTGTGGTTCTTCCCCTGTTTGACTGTAAGAGAAAGTTCATGTAAAAATTTCAGAATTTGGTTAGTTGGTGTTAGGAGATTTGATAATAACATAAGAGGAAGCATCTGAAGAACAGATGGCCATATAGCAAAATCGAGTGTATCATGTATGTCAAGAGAGACACAACTGGTGTTAATACAGAGACAGAAGAGCAGATGCCCAATGACTGCACCTTTAGGAGCTGCTGATGGAATTATGTGCTGCTATGAAACTAATCTGAGTAGTCATTAAACCATTGCAGTGAAGAAGAAGCGAGATTATAAACTGGCAACTCTTTATAACAAAGACAGAATGGTTAAATACCTTTGTTAGCTCTACAAAGACTAAGTTCACAGCTGTATAGGTTGCTGTTAATCTTATGGCCAAGGAGACTTTTGAGAAGCTAAGCCACATCACCCAATACTTGGGGGGGGGGGCTGACAATGTCCCCCATTAAGTAGACTTTCTGCATATATCCCCAGTGAAAACTTGCAATCACTGCTCCAGCTAACCAGAGTTGTTTTAAAGGTTGCTATGGAAGTGCTGTGCTTGATAGGTAACAACAGCCTATTACTGAAATGGAGGGTATGTTGGGTTAGGTATATATCATGCCGAGTGGCATTGTTGATGTGTTAGCAAAGATTTAGGTCTCTAGAGTGGGTGTTTGCTTTACCATTAGTTCTACTTAGGTGAAGGAGTTCAAAGAATATTAAGTCATTCAGAGCATGGAAAGCTATGCAGAGATCACCCTTCAGGAGTCGGTATGACACTGAGTAGGCAGATGCAGAAATCATCCTTCAGGAGTCAGTATGACACTGAGTAGAGGGACAGGCCATTTATTCTATAGGAGTAGCTAAGGGTATTGAGGCCTCAGATTATTCTGCTGAAGAAATGTTGAGGTCTGTCAAGCTGCTTTATCTACTTAGTGAGGAACATGTTGAAGGATGCATTATGTTCAATTATGGGACTACATTTCTTTGGACCTTGAGGAGATACCACAAAAGGTAGGTTGTGCAAGGTAAAATTAATTTCTGACCAGTACACAGACATGGAGGTAAAAGGGGAGTCTCTTATCAGCATACATTCCCAAGTCCTTAATCAATGTGCCAAATTTAATTGGAATGCTATCTATATGGGAAACGGTAGTGATGCTAGATTTTCCAAATGACACTCTGCTGCATTTCATTATGTTGAGGGTAAATACATGATTAATCCATCAATCATTTGTTTGGTCCAGCCCTTACTGGAAAATCTGACTATCAGAAAAGATCTAATAACTGACCCTAGTTTACAATCACCTGCAAACTTGGTTAGCCGTATTCTCTTCATATTGAATTTTTTTTTGTCAGAGAAAAATGTACCAAGGAGAAAGGGCCATGATAGAGCCCTGTGGGACCCCACTGGTGACATTTTTTTGTCCATAGCAAATACCTCCAATCTTAAAGATTTGGGTTTTGTCAAACAGCCATTTACCTATTCCGTGAACCATGTATGGGTTAATGTTGAGTTGGGAGAATTTGTCAATATTCTCAGCATGGAGGATAGCATCAAAGGTCTTAGCAGGGTCTATAGAAGTAGTCTAGACTGGATGCCCCTTAGCAGGGTCTATAGAAGTAGTCTAGACTGGATGTCCCTTAGCAGGGTCAATAGAAGTAGTCTAGACTGGATGTCCCTTAGCAGGGTCTATAGAAGTAGTCTAGACTGGATGTCCCTTAGCAGGGTCAATAGAAGTAGTCTAGACTGGATGTCCCTTAGCAGGGTCTATAGAAGTAGTCTAGACTGGATGTCCCTTAGCAGGGTCAATAGAAGTAGTCTAGACTGGATGTCCCTTAGCAGGGTCTATAGAAGTAGTCTAGACTGGATGTCCCTTAGCAGGGTCAATAGAAGTAGTCTAGACTGGATGTCCCTTAGAAGGGTCTATAGAAGTAGTCTAGACTGGATGTCCCTTAGCAGGGTCTATAGAAGTAGTCTAGACTAGATGTCCCTTAGCAGGGTCAATAGAAGTAGTCTAGACTGGATGTCCCTTAGCAGGGTCTATAGAAGTAGTCTAGACTGGATGTCCCTTAGCAGGGTCTATAGAAGTAGTCTAGACTGGATGTCCCTTAGCAGGGTCTATAGAAGTAGTCTAGACTGGATGTCCCTTAGCAGGGTCTGTAGAAGTAGTCTAGACTGGATGTCCCTTAGCAGGGTCTATAGAAGTAGTCTAGACTGGATGTCCCTTAGCAGGGTCTATAGAAGTAGTCTAGACTGGATGTCCTTTCCAAATGTTCTCAGCTCTTTCAAAAACTCAACTAAGCTGAGCAGCCATGATCTGCCTTTCACAATGCTGAACCTGTGTATCCAGGGATATAAGTCACCTATATCAATGTTTATTAGCTCAGCAGTAATACTTCCCATAGTCTTCTAAGTAATACTAGGTAGAGTAGAAAAAACACCAGTATGAAGACCACCACGATAATGCAGCAAAAACAACTTCTTTATTAGGATAAAAACATGTGAAAGGATGAGCGCTTTCACGTACGAACTGTACGCTTCTTCAGATCTCAAGAAGCGTACAGTTCGTATGTGAAAGCGCTCATCCTTTCACATGTTTTTATCCTAATAAAGAAGTTGTTTTTGCTGCATTATCGTGGTGGTCTTCATACTGGTGTTTTCTCTACAATACTCGTTTGGATTTAGTGGTGAAGACCTTTGGAGGCTAGCCAAGGTTGTATATATTCCTAATACTAGGTAGACTTACAGGCATGTAAGTCTCAGGGTCAGGAGAAGGGACCATCTTTATGTGAAGGGTACCCCTATTTCCATTCTCTAGACTTCAGGGACATAACAAATGGAAAGATTTTGGCTGAAGAGTTGAGAGAGGGTTTTTTGTAAGTGGGACTTTACACTTCTCAGTAGACATCCATGGACACTGACAGGCCTAATGGAAGTAGCAATTTTAATTTAAGAAAGTACCAAAAAGAGATGGTCTAAATTGATGTCAGGAGGGGGATGTGAGGAGGGAATGGAGGGGACAGAAGAGAGTGTGGAAAGAGTGAAGTTGGAAGAGAATTTGTCCAGAAGAACATTAAGAATACTTTTCAGTCAGAGAAGGAGGCACCATTAGAAGTACATTCAGTACAGAATTGTTGGATACTTCTAAGCTTCTTAATATGGCCAAAGAAGGCCTTATGGTTGTATTCCACATTAGTTGCAACCCTAAATTCACAGCTGGTCTTACATTTTCAGCTAATAAGCTTGATAGATTTACTTATCAGGCACTTTTTCTTTTATTACAGAGTTTGATGACATAGTTCTATCACTAATAACTATCTTGCTTCTTCCTGGTTTCATGTACAGAAGGATGAAGCCATGATTGTGGTCTACGTGATCTGAGTTTCTTAGTAGACCCAGCACTGGAGGAGTCAGACAGAGAGGAAAAAGAGCGAGATGGCATGTCCCACTTGCCTCTCCTGAGGAAGAAGAGGGTTGTGGGTGCTTGTACAGACTTAGGGAACTGCAGTTTCTCCAGTGGAGACCAGAGTAATCACTTGCCATGCTGTGTGGATGAAGGAGGTGGGGCTGCTTGCTGACAGTGTCACTTGTGGAAGTGAGGGACAACCAGTGCAGTAAGTCCACTGGCATTCCCCTTCTGATATTTAGCTGAGCAGTTACTGGTAGTCAGGGTTATAAAAGGAAAAATGCTCAAACCACCTTTGATGGCTTCCTTAATGATGGCCCCTCTCTGCTCACTCATATCCTCAGTGATGAGGGAATAAATTGGTTGAATGGCTGAAGGGAGAATGATGACTGGCAGACAGTAGAAGAAAACAGAGCAACAAAACTAGTTTTCTTCTGTGGCAGTGTATGCACTAATTGTGAGAGGCATGCGGACAGTGAATGTTTGTGAGTGCTAGGATGGCAGCAGTGATGCTAATGTGGCCCTTCCTGAAGCAGTGCTGCTGACTGGAAGGAATGTCAAATGATTCGCTATGTGCCATTTCTTGTGAAGCTGTTTTCTCCAGAATACTGGCCAAAGTTGAGAGAAGGGCAATTGGCCTGAAAGATACTCATTGAACTGAAGGCCTAGAATATTGGTTTGGGATGAGAGTAATGTTAGAAATTTTCCATAAATCAGAAACTAAACCAAAAGACAGGAAGCAACTGATTATATGTTTTAAAGGAAGCAAAAATGAAAGTGCTGCATGCAGGTAAGAATGCAGGGTGCAGTCCTTTGGGACTTGAGATGCTATAGATGAGTATTTTATGCAGCCATATGTTAATTTTAGACAATCATAACTTTGTGAAGTAGATGTCTGTGAAAAAGCCATAGAAGCCTTCTGAGTTACACTCACCTTGCACTATGAGGTTGTTGGGATTAACTGTAGTGGGTTTTGAAATATATGGGCAATTCTCTGAAGTTTATCAGCATAATATGAATGAATGATGTGACATAAGATTCACATATTATCTGTACTGCAGTCCTAGGCCCATACTGCTATAGTAACTTAAAGCTTTATCTGTACATACTTCTGCCCATTCATTTATTGCACATAAAGTCTGATAGCTTTTAAGTCCAGCTGTGTATGGCATGATCTTATTTTGTGAGCTTATTTTCCATCCTTAATGTTGTAAACAGTTGTTTATGTCTTTGCATGTGGCCACACATAAGAAAAGGATGCCTCTGTGATGCTCATCAATAACACATGATATCAGATATGTCAGTCATGATATAATTGCTTATTTATGCTCAATGAAACTGGTTTATGTTTCAGAATTTACCGTTTGTGGCATGGCGTGAGACCTAAGAGATGACAGCCAGATAAATGAATAACGCAGCTATTTCTAATTTTTTTTTTGTGAAAAGTTAGTCACGTCTTTTCTTTTTCTTTCTTTCTTTCTTTCTTTCTTTCTTTCTTTCTTTCTTTCTTTCTTTCTTTCAATACCCTGAGTGCTTTGTGCTAGTAACATTCTACAACTCCTGCCAATTTCCTCTTTTCTTAAAACACCACCCCTAGGCATGCACATTACCAGCACATACATCTGAAGAGGCCCCTAATGCAGGCACTGTGTGACCGGAGGTGTGCATCTCCAAACTTTGGTGTACATTTTAGGAAGTGAAAGACCTGCATATTCTCTCAACACACACTGATAATGCTCACTGTAACAGTGTTTTGCACAAGTTCTACACTGAGTGCCTTTAAGTCTGTTTGCTGAACCCCACTTTCCCAAACACAGTCAAAAGCACAACCGCATGAATATTTATCGGGTCACAATATTGTGACAGCATCCTAAATTTAGCTGGTAACATTCAAATAGAGTGCATTTAGGAAATTTGTGCTAGCTGTTTTGGAACATGTTTCTGTGAAGGAAAGCACACCTGCAACCCTATATGGGGCCAGCACCCCTACATTCTCATTATGTAATTATTTTAACAGTAAGATCACATGATCTCACAGAATCAAATGCTTGTTTTTGTGAAAAACCAAGTACTATCGATGAACAGCCTTGTAGTCAGAATAATTAAGTAACTGGGGTATTAGGGCTGCAGGACGTTTGCCCCCTGTAAAAATAAAGATGTAATTATAGATGAATTTGCTACATGGTTAAGACTTGCTCTCTTCAATTCTCCTTTAAATTTAGGCATGCACATTTCAGGTTGTTCTGCTTTGAAGCAGTTGTACTTTCGGGCTTGTAGTTTAGGTACTTGTGGCTCAAGAAGTAGTACTTTATTTGCACATAGTAGATATTCTTGAAATCACCGGCATACTTTCTTAGACATGCAACTTTTCATAGGGCAACAGCTACTCACCCATGGAACTGTTGTGTGCTTCCACTAGACTGCACTAGGTGTTGGGCAAATTCCAGGGTATACCCAGAGCCTTCAAAATGTAACGCCTCCCACTACACATGAAGCTGAAGCAGACTACATGCAGTGCTACTATTTCAATATAACTTCATTGTGGCACTGAGTTTGTGGCATCCTGTTCTGCACTGTAATTAACCAGCTTAAATGTACAAAAATGTAATCTGAACAAGTAAAGCAAATCAGTTCTTTACTTAGCCAGTTTAAAACATTTTCATGTATTTATGGTTTTATCATGAGTCAGTGCTCAAGGCAGAAATAAATAAATAAATAAATTGTTTTTAAAAAGTACACTCTGTAGCATGCATGGTGTGTGACTAGCTATGCCTGTGGGCAAGCAGCAGTAACTGCTCAGCTCTTAGGATGCTAATAGATTCCAGGTTACCAGTATAACAAAAAGCCTCTATAACAGGCCAGGCAGCCATGTAACACTTATTCTTACTGCATGTCTTTAACTCCTCCAGCCTAAACATTCAGTCATATAATTTGCAAGAACACTGGCAATTTCTTACTATGACTGTTCAAATTATGATTATTCAGATATAATTAAGTGTCAGAACCCTTTCTTTCAAACTTCCTTTGAATATTGCGCTGTCACTGACAAAAAGTTACCTTTTATAAGCATAGCCTCTTCATATGAGGGGTGCTAAAGACTTTACTACTTAGGAAAAAAAAAAACAGAAAAGCTTTAACAAAGTACTAGCATTTTATGACATTATTTTTTGGACTGCAACTGACAAAAACTGTTTCCTTAGATGTGTATGACCTCTTCATAAGAAGGGTGTTAGGGACTTTATTCCTTGCCAAAAACAGATAAGCTTTACCAAAATATTAGCACTTTATGACATTACTTTTTGGCTAAGTGAATTCTGACTACTGTAACTAAAGTTTTATTGCAATAAGTGAGTCTAGCCACAGTTTTCATGTCATGGAATATAAAACCCTACAGATACACAGACTGTACACTGCAGCAAATATAGATTCCTTTACAATGTAAATCAGAAGTGATATCCTATGGCAGAGTGTTCTCTTGCATGTGGCATCCTTGAACTACTGTTTGTAGTGCCTATAGCTATATTTAACATTTTTAAATGGAACATGTCAAAACATGGAAATTCAAATGAATATCACTGTCCTTATTTGAATTTGTTTTCTTTGAACATAGATCACCATGTCATACACAGTTAAAAGTGCCCTCCATTTTATACTTTAGAGTCACTCAATTTTTTTCATTTGGGAGTTTGCACAAGTCTATGCTGCTAGCAGTAGTATTTAAAAAAACATACCTGATGGCATGTTGCAGCAAACACAGCAACTTCACCATGCCATTATCAATGGGTTTAGCTCAGTTTTTCAGGAAGTGGGCATGCTTCGCAGTCCTTACTCACTTTGTGCGTGCGTGTGTGTGTGTGTGTGTGTGTGTGTGTGTGTGTGTGTGTGTGTGTGTGTGTGTGAGTGTGTGTGTGTGTGTGTGTGTCTGTGTGTGTGTGTTTGAGCGAGACATTAAGTACTTCTTGCTCTTAGCTTATATTCCATAATAGGTTCATAGGTTCATAGGTAGTTACTAGGCTATTGGCCCAAGGGCCTAAGTAAGCCTAGCCAACAAGGGTCCCTGGCTTACGCCACCCAAGAAAGTTATTTTCCTGTGCCCCTGTCAAGCAGAGCCACAGAAGTGATCCCTGTGGTGTATTTCCTGTTTCCCATCCACTCATCAAGACTTTTCTTGAAGAGTGTTAATGAGGAACTTTGCTTGACTTAGATGGGTAACTTGTTCCAGAGTATGGGAAGTCTCTGGGACAAGAATCTATCCCTCTAGCATGTCCTGTTTATTGTGGTGACAAGGTTTAGGTCCCTAAAGCGTGTAGCTCAGAGGGATTGGGATTTCTTTAGGTGCAGCATGTCCAACAGCTCTGGGGTTGACATAGCTTTATATGTTAGGCAGAGATCACCTCGGAGTAGACGATATGCTACGGAGTAAAGCTGGAGTTTTTTGAGACGGTCAGTGTAGGGCATCTGTTTGAGGCCAGTAATCCTCTTTGTGAGGTACTTCTGTGGCCTTTCCAGCTTCTGCAGATGTCTTGTGAGGCACATTCCAAAAGGGGCATTGTACTCTATAGTGGGTCTAATGAGCATCGAGTAGAGGGGAACAATGACCTCTTTTTTCTTGGATGAGAACCCTTTTATGATGAGGTGTGCCATGTAGAAGGATTTCCTTACTACTGCGGTGATGTGATTATCAAAGGAGAGACTACTGTCCACCTGGGTCCCAAGGTCTCTTATCACAAATTCAGCATTAAGTAGACTGTTGCCTATGTGATAGTTCATGGGTACAGAGTTTTTACCAAAGGGGATGACAATGCACTTTTTGGCATTGAGCTTGAAGCCATGGCTCTGACACCAGGCATCTGTCTCAGTGAGGCCCTTCTGTAGGCTGTCCACATAATTTGGGGACTCGACTATGGCTCCTAGTTTGCAGCCATCTGTGAACTTCGCTAGCCAAAGGCCTTCTGTGTTAGCCTGTACTTCAGAGAAGTAGATACCAAACAGGAGAGGTCCCAGGACTGAACCCTGTAGTACTTCACTTGTCACTGGTTTGAAGTCAGATTTGGAGTCTGCAACTTTTACAGTGTGGGTTCTGTCAGTAACCAGTTGGCAACCCATCTTGTGATGTAAGGATCTAAACCTAGTTTAGGGAGTTTATCTATAATTCCAGAATGGAGGATGATGTCAAAAGCCTTGGTGAGGTCAAGATAGGCTGTGTGATCCACCTTACCCTTGTCTACAGTTTTGGTGACTGCCTCAAAGAAGTCGATCAGGTTCAGGAGGCATGATTTGCCTTTCACAAACCTGAACTGGGTAGGGTCCAGAGTTTGGAGGTTACCAATGTCTTTGTTTATGAGTTCCATGATGATACGTTCCATGGCCTTATAGACCAGGCTTGTCAGGCTAATAGGGCGATAGTTCCCGGGATCAGTGGTGGCTCCCCCTTTGTGAAGTGGGATAACTGTTGCTGTGCACCATTCAGTGGGCACAAAGCCTGACGTGAGGCTATGATTGAACATGGTGCTTAGGTGGGGAGCCAGTTCGTTCTGAAGTTCGTGTAAAATGCAGCCTGGGATGTTATCCGGTTCCATAGATGGTGTGTTTTTGGCTTTAGAGAGTGCAGCTTTTACCTGCATAGTTGTGATTACAGGGACTCTGCATTCTTTCTGTATAGATATGTTTAGGGGGTGAGGTGGGGGGGGGGGTAAAGTTAGCACTGAACCTATCTGCCAGGATGTTGGCAATATCAGTTGGTTCTGTAATTTTTTGTCATTGTGCTGTAACTCAGAGTAGATCTGGATGTTGCCATTGAGATTCCTGACATAGCTATAGAATACTTTGTGGTTGTCCTTAGAATCAGTGGCAATTTTGTTTTCGTAGCTAGCTTTGGAGGATCTTATAAGGGATCTTACCTTCTTACTGAGGCTGAACAGGGACCTCCTCCACTCATGCACTCATGGGATTTTACTGTCTTTTGCAACAGTTTCTTCCTCCTGTTGTAGAGTTTGTTTATGGCAAGGGACCACCAGATTGGCTTCCTTTTTTTGGAGGATAGCATCTTAGTTCTGTTTGGGATAGCACGATCCATGCACTTGTGTAACTGCTTATAGAGTGCATTTGTGTAGGATTCAGCAGTCCTAACTGTATTGTCCATCTGCATGGGTGTCAAGAAGTTTGCCACTTCTGTCTTAAGAAGCATGAAGTTGGTTTTGGAGAAATTTTTTACTGTGGTTTCCTTAATGGGGGGGTGGGGTGTGGATACATAGGGTGATTAGCTTATGGTTGGATCTGACCAACGAGGAGTTGACTTCAGGTGTGGAACACCGGCCACTCATGTTGGTAATGACTAGGTTTAGGATATTGTTGCCCCTGGTGGGGGTGTGGATAAGTTGATCCAAGGCATTGGAATTTATGTATTCCAGAAAGCCTTGAGCGAATGAGTTGGTACATGAGTAGTTTTCCCAGTTAATGGTGGGGTAGTAGAATTCGCCCATTATTAGGGTGTTTGGTTGAACCCTAATATTTTCCAGTATATCAAGAAAAGAGGAGTGGGAATCCTGGGGCATGGTGGGGGATCTGTAGCAAGCTACAATTTGGATTGCAGTTTTGCCCAGAGTTAGTTGCACTTGGATAACTTCAGATGCATTATGCTGAGCAACTAGCCTGGAGGTGTAGATAGCCTTAATGAATATGGACACACTTCTGCCTTTGGTGTTCCAGTCCAGGTTAGATGGCCGAAAAGTGTGGTATGAGTTATAGCTTGGTAATGCAGGGGTGCACTCTGGAGCCTTGAACCAGGTCTCAGTCACTGCACAGATATCAATGTTCTTCATTTTAAGGAGTGCCTCGAGGGACTGCATTTTGAGATTTAGACTTCTAGCATTGAGTAGCATTATTCTCAGATTTATGTATTTTATTTCTTATTTGAACAATGTTTTGCATTTTTTTACTGTGATTTGAAGCATAGTATTAAGAGAGTTTAACACTGTCAATAGCTTGTTGCTTTTCTAAGTCTCACATTCATCTATTTAAAGAAATAAGCTATTTCCCAATTTGATAAAAAAGAGAAAAAAACTGAAAGCAAATACTTCTTTTTCTGTAAGAAACTGCTTAGGCTTACAAAAGTTTTGAGTCTAATGACACCCTGGGAAGGTTGAAAAGGCTAACACAAAAAGCATTACCATTCTAATTATAGAAGCTGCAATGTTTGTGCAATACAGCAGTGACCCAGACTCGAACGGCAGACTGCTGGTTGGAATTTGGAAGTAATTTTCTGAAGAAGTTGCTTAAGTATCCTTTTACAAACATCTGTGCTCCAGCAAAGATAGTTTTCTAACCTTCTCACTGTTAGTTACCAGGTATAAAAGATTATTTGAAGAAAAGCGTAAATGAAATTATAAACCCCCAAAAGGAAGTGCTATTTCTTTTACCACATATGTCTTCTAAGAGAGCTATATTTGAAATACCGGACAGTTTGGAATTAACAAAGAAAATCAGGCAAGCTAATTTTGCAGTGTTCATTTTTTTCCCTAGCAGACATATGTTTCATGGCGAACTGGGATTTTTTTTTCACAAAATCCTCACTGTTCTGTCATGATATCCTATTGTAAAACATTAATTTCACAAATACTGCAGGTACAATTTGCTCTAAACCTGGAATACAAATCTTAGCTATATTAAAGCAGGAGTTTTTGATGTTAAAATAAATGTTGCAAGTGTAGTAATGGCAACTACAGTTTGATTTTAAAGCACTTTTGTAGGTGAACAAAAAATGGCATACCTCACTTGGAAGTAAATTCACTTCCCTAGAATAATAATCTAGAGGCCTGAGTTTATTTTCATAAATAAGTTTGAACTTTTACACATGTCTTTTCATTTGGAAGGAAAGCAACCTTACCGAGAGCCAAGACTTTCCCTGTTACTGATAGTTGGCAAGATTAAGAAAATGCCTTATGCCACGTAATAAGGACACTTGCACCGCTTGTAATTTTCAAGACAGCCATTTGTGATTCTAAGACATGATGCCTTCAACAGTTCCTTGTAGACTGCCCTTTGTTGGTTTGGGGCTCATCATTAAAGACAGTATGGAAATACCTGCTATACCCATGATGAGGACTTCATACAGAGCACATTGCTGAACGCTGCATATATATGTTGCAGAAATATCCTGTGCATGCAGTATAGCTGGCCCTTCCCCTGCTACCCCATGCTATAGCCACCAGGGATCAACGGGGTGCAAATCTAGACTGGACTAAATACATGGGGTTGAGTGCATGCCATGGCCTTCACCTGTCCTTGCGAATAGCCAGCTGACATTTTTCGTCATGCTATCTCCTGCCCTACAGTTCAACAATTTGTTCAATAAAAAGGGGACATGCATTAGGAGCACGTAGGTTATATGCATGTCATCCTCAGGCTTGGAAATATGTCACATTGCTATATAAGTGGTGTGGAGTGTTCTAGTTCACACTGCATACTTGAGCAAAGTACTCTAGGCAGATGGATTGGTGTATACATGTGCAGTATGTATTGTGATTTGTGACAAGGCAAGCAAGCAGTCAACGAAGTCAGCTTTGTGGCACAGAAATCACATGCATCACATGTATTATGGTTATTGGCAGATAAGTAAAATTCAGAAAAGAAGTGCAGTTCTTATCAAATATGTCAGTCTAAAACAAATATGATTGAAGTGACCAGTTTTCCTTAATTGTAGGTAGAAAATTATATTTAGGTGATGGCTTATTACTAGTCTTTTCTGCATGCCAGTCGGACTTAGAATCTATAACTTGACTTAGTAACTGTAGCAACTACTTGTTTAATAGACTGAGGGTCACCCTGATCTATCCACTTTCTTAAGTTACTACAAGTGCCCTCTTACATTTAACTGTAGATAAAATTTCCACACTTTTATTTATGTTATTTATGTGAGGTTCTAGGCACAGTTTCAAAATATGTAGCAAATCATCCATTTGAGTCCTCACTGGTTTGTCCACGCAAAATATCCAATTATGACATTTACAGAACTGCACTTCAAGTGAAGCCGCAGCTCTTCCTAAAAAAATCACTTTCTTTAATTTCTGATAATCATACACATCTGAGTCTTCCAAGGTCATATATGTTTTTTTGGGCCTCTCCAGTTTGGGGACAGCTTTGCCGTTGTTGCAAACCTTTCAAAAGCAACTAAGTAATCCTGTGTATCATCTTCTGGCCCAAGCTTTTCAGGGTTGTAGTAGAACTCTAGATTCCACAGCAAGTGGGCAGCTGAATCATCAGGGTGGAAATATGCTGCTGGAGTCTTATATGGTGTTGATCTATAGGAGCACATCACTCTCGAAGACTGACCAGGTGTTGGTCAGTGCTTTCTTCAAGACTGACTTTGCTTGAACTGTGACCATGGGAAGGGCAGCAGATATTTCAACAATTATTAGAATTTACGAGGTCTCAATCAGTTTCTCCATATATCTAACAGAACCCAGTAGCCACACTCAATATGTCCAAGAATTAATCATTCAAAGAGAACCAGCTATAATGAGAGTACTTAACAAGCTTCCTAACATAGCGCAGACTTCTGATGTAATTTCATATTTTGCAGTCTGCTTTAAGTGAGGAATGTAACTCAAGGAGACAGGCAGCTTTCAAAAATGTCAGTAGTATAGAAAAAGAAATCTGCAGGTTTTGCCTGCATTCTCCAACAATGCAGTATTTGGGGTGATTTGTGACAAAGTAGTTACTGGAGTTAGCTTTGTGGCTTAAATTATGTTTATTAACAGTTAAAGTGCAACAAAATGCAGTTCTTATTAAACAAATCAATCTCCAGTTCCAACACAAATAGATTTAAATTTTAGTCATTTTTTTCACATTTTCTTTTAAAACAGGACTCTGGCAGAGTAACTAGAAAAATAAAATAGTACTTTGAGAGACCTGTAGGTAGGGTTGCCACCTTTTCAAATGCCCAAAGTGGGACATTTCTTGTAGAAATGTGAGATTTTGCAGGACAAAACATACTCACAGCCAGTGCAAAGGACATAACTTTACTTGTTTGCTAAAATAAAAGCTTATTCTTGTAGCATTTGAGTTGCTTATGGTATTCCTTATAACATTAGGTGTTTTATATGAAAAATAACTGTTTTAAGCAACTATTAAAAAAACTTATGAAATATTTTTTGCCCTAAAATCCCAGGACATTTGTCATTTTTTAGTTTTTCTCACAGGACACAACTGTCAAAAGAGGGACTGTCCCTTGCAAAGTGGGACAGGTGGTAACCCTACCTGTAGGCAGTAGAGCACATCTCTTCCCAGTTCAGCAAGAGGGAATAACAGAACAGCTTTATCTTTTACCCGGCAATAATATTTTCAGCTGGTTTCACCTCTCAAGGGCCAAATCCCTTCTCTCCTTGGGATACCCTGTAGATTGCATTTTTTCTTCCTTTTGATCTGTATAACACTAGTTAAAGTCCTTAATGGATCCTATTCAGACCAAAAGGTCATGAATGTGCTGTGAACTAGAGCAATGCACTTTCTTCTGCTTTAATCTCCTTAAAGGGAATATCCACCACTCTGCCATATTAATTTAATAGACTAACATTTAAAGGGACCAGCCAGTACTATGATACTCTGTCTCTATACATGAATACATACATACACATGTACACACACACACACACACACACACACATATATATATATATACATATACATATATATATATATATATATATATATATATATATATATATATGGGTCTACTTCTGATTGTCGAAAACACACTTTCTCGACAACCAGAAGATCAAACCCATTTAAGCGAAAGTGCACTAAATCGAAAGTGCACTTTCGCTAAAGCCAGTTCTCTGAATCACGTTACAGTGGGGATAAGGAAATATATCCTTTTCCCCACTGTAGTGCGATATTGGAGATAGTATGTTTAAGTAGGGGGTGTGCAGGGGGGCTTGCCCCCCCCCTGAAAAATACTGTTTAAAGTATTTTTTTTGCTGTTTTTTTCTGGTTCGGAGAACCGGCTTTTGCAAAAGTACATTTCTGATATATTGCACTTTCACTTTAATGGGTCTCAGGGTTTCTTGTTTGAGATAGTGAAACATAGACCTATATATATATATATATATATGTGTGTGTGTGTGTGTGTGTGTGTGTGTGTGTGTGTGTGTGTGTGTGTGTGTGTGTGTGTGTGTGTGTGTGTATGTGTGTGTGTATATGTATATAAGATGGATGTATATATGTGTACATATATATTCTATTTATACATGATACATGTATATGTTGCATTCATAGATATATTTCACAAGACTCACAACTCACAAATATACATGTTTTATAAACGGTTAAAATGTTGACTTGAAAACTGTAAATAGTACTTTGAATAATATATAAAAAAATGAAACCAAATTTAAAGTGTGATCATAATTTTTAGAATTTGTTTAAGAATTAAATAGTTGAAGCCAGTCATAATAAGGTTTACATTTGCTCCATTGAGAACTAGTTCTTTGAAGACCATCTATTTGGACCAGCCCACCAACTGGAGCATGCAAGTATAATATATTATAATTTACCCCAAGATTTGGTGACCTCAGAGTTAGGTATATAATAAGGAGGTGGTATAACAAATGAGGTGGTATAACAGATGAGCTGATATAATAAGGAGGTGGTATAACAGATAAGGTGGAATAATAAGGACATGGTATAACAGATGAGGTGGTATAATAAGGAGGTGGTATAACAGATGAGCTGATATAATAAAGATGTGGTATAACAGATGAGTATGAGGTGGTATAATAAGGAAGTGGTATAACAGATGAGCTGATATAATAAGGACATGGTATAACAGATGAGGTGGTATAATAAGGACATGGTATAACAGATGAGGTGGTATAATAAGGATGTGGTATAACAGATGAGGTGGTATAATAAGGAGGTGGTATAACAGATGAGCTGATATAATAAGGAGGTGGTATAACATATGAGGTGGTATAATAAGGACGTGGTATAACACATGAAGTGGTATAATATGGAGGTGGTATAACAGATGAGCTGATATAATAAGGAGGTGGTATAACAGATGAGGTGGTATAACGAGGACATGGTATAACAAATGAGGTGGTATAATAAGGACATGGTATAACAGATGAGGTGGTATAATAAGGAGGTGGTATAACAGATGAGGTGGTATAATAAGGAGGTGGTATAACAGATGAGCTGATATAATAAGGAGGTGGTATAACAGATGAGGTGGTATAATAAGGACGTGGTATAACAGATGAGGTGGTATAATGAGGTGGTATAACAAATGAGCTGATATAATAAGGAGGTGGTATAACAGATGAGGTGGTATAATAAAGACATGGTATAACAGATGAGGTCGTATAATAAGGACGTGGTTTAACAGATGAGGTGGTATAATAAGGAGGTGGTATAACAGATGAGGTGGTATAATAAGGATGTGGTATAACAGATGAGGTGGTATAATAAGGACGTGGTATAACAGATGAGGTGGTATAATGAGATGGTATAACAGATGAGATGGTATATCAGATGAGGTGGTATAATAAGGAGGTAGTGTAACAGATGAGCTGGTGTAATTAGGAGGTGGTATAACAGATGAGGTGGTATAATAAAGACATGGTATAACAGATGAGGTCGTATAATAAGGACGTGGTTTAACAGATGAGGTGGTATAATAAGGAGGTGGTATAACAGATGAGGTGGTATAATAAGGATGTGGTATAACAGATGAGGTGGTATAATAAGGATGTGGTATAACAGATGAGGTGGTATAATGAGATGGTATAACAGATGAGATGGTATAACAGATGAGGTGGTATAATAAGGAGGTAGTGTAACAGATGAGCTGGTGTAATTAGGAGGTGGTATAACAGATGAGCTGGTATAATAAGGAGGTTGTATAACAGATAAGCTAGTATAATAAGGAGGTGATATAAGAGATGAGGTGGTATAATAAGGAGGTTGTATAACAGATGAGCTGATATAATAAGGAGGTGGTATAACAGATGAGGTGGTATAATAAGGAGGTGGTATAACAGATGAGGTGGTATAATAAGGAGGTGGTATAACAGATGAGCTGGTATAATATGAGGTGCTATAAAAGATGAGCTGGTATAATAAGAGGTGGTATAATAAGAAGGTGGTATATCACATGAGCTGGTATAATAAGGAAGTGGTATAACAGATGAGCTGGTATAATAAGGAGGTGGTAAAACACATGAGCTGGTATAATAAGGAGGTGGTATAACACATGAGCTGGTATAATAAGGAGGTGGTATGACCGATGAGCTGGTATAATAAGGAGGTGGTATAACAAATGAAATGGGAGTGAATCTCTCCACATAAAAAGTTCTGTTTGGCCATCTGCACCCAAATTAACCATCTCTGGGGGTTATGTATTTGTAGAACCTTAGGGTAGCCAATAAAAACCTACAACATTTTTCTTAATGACTAAATAAATAAAGTTTAGTGGATATATTTCAGTCTGCACTATTCTTGCATACTTAATTGCAAATTGTGTGTATTAGCATGCCATGTCCATGAGTTCTTCCAGCTTAAATTATGGTTTTATTTAATGTTATCTATTAACTTTTAATAAACATAATATTTAAATGATGGTATTTTTCAAAACACATGTAATATACTTTTTACATATGTATGTATATGATTCCAGAGGAAGTGAAATTCTTAGTTATGCCTTCTATAATATCATCAAATGTCATTAGTTAAAATGACCTTGTATGATATAAATATTCAGTTTGCATCAGTACTGTTTCAGAAATAGCAGAATCTTAGATGGTTGATAATCCCCGCTAAACCATTACTCACACTCACAAATTCACTGGATACTAGTGACAAATATTTTATTAGTTGAAAATAAATAATGTTTTCAAGAATGTGAGAACTGGGTGGTACACTTGTGCACCAGTTAGCATTGCTGTCCCACAGCAGCTGGTCCTCCAATTTGTTTCACAGCAGAAATGCCTTTGTTGTGGAGCCTAGACGTCTTTCCTGTGTCTCCATGAGTTTTGTTGAGGGCCCCAGTTACCTCCCATATCTCAAGCACACCCTGTACATGGACTGAATTACCTCCAAACTGCCTGTAGGTGTGTGTGTTGTGTAAGACTGAGTGAATGTGTGCATGCCATGAGAAAGATCCTGTCCAGTATTAGTTCTCTGATGCATATACACAGAGTGCTGGGATAAGCTTAGGCTGTCCTGTAACCCCCTCCCCCACCCCCATGACCCTGAATAGCATAAAGTAGGTATCAGCAAATGAGAGAGTGAATATTCACTGAACTTGTGCCATAGTCTAAGAAATCATCAGAAAACAATGACAAATTTACTTCGCCATTTAAAACTTGGGGCAACATTATTAAAGTGTACTAATTAATGAAAAAAAAAACCCATTAAAGATAGCCCCTTTAAGTTTCTATTTTCTGTCACTGAAACAAGGATTGGTGGCCATAGGGTACTCTCAAATCAAAACAGTCCTGTCCAAAACTAGATGGCTA
Source organism: Protopterus annectens (assembly GCF_019279795.1). Classification (NCBI taxonomy): domain Eukaryota; kingdom Metazoa; phylum Chordata; order Ceratodontiformes; family Protopteridae; genus Protopterus; species Protopterus annectens. The sequence continues at coordinate 582,424,160 of NC_056743.1, read as the reverse complement.
GAAGAAGAAAAAAACATTTACAACTTTCTGTACATTGCAAAGCTTCTTCCACTCATCCACAGGTAGGAATCTGTGGACCTAGACCCCCCAAATTAATATGTTCATGCTAAGGTATTTTCATCTCACTGGAAATGTGGCCCGCAAAGGCTTCCTTTGGCAGCCCTTTTTTATTATTATTATTTATTTTTTGCTTTGTGCTGTACTTTCAAATTAGTGACTGTCAGTTGCATATATTACTCCCCTGTCATTACAAAAAATATATATCTTATCTCATAAGACCAATAAGGTCTGCTGAAGTGTAAATAATATAGGTGTTAATACATACTGAAGCTTCGGTAGTGAGGCAATCTCCCATTTGGCCACTCTCTCATACTACTAGCACAGGTATGCCTGTGTTTATTCTTGTTCGTGTCTACATTGTGTTGTTTGGACAGCTGTCTTTTGCATTACAGTGCTACATACTTAACTTTGTATTCTTACCCTCCAGTCTTGCTGTCAGTGTTTTTCTTTAATGTCAACCATGAATCTCTTCTGATGTTTACCTCTTATTGTATTTAAACTGAAAATTCATACTTTTGTTATTTCAGTTAAAAGTCAGTTTGCCACATTTCTTGTGAAACCTGCCTTTGCTAACTCATATTTATCACTTGTTAACCTGCAAGTTTATATTTACTCTGCATAAAAGACTGAATTTGATATGTTTGCTTTTCAGTTTTGAAGTGCAGTATTTTTCATACCTTTCCTAAGACTGTCCAGCAAGGCTATGTGGTTAAGAAAAATGCTTATGGAAAAAATGAATAAAGTTGCATCCCTACAACTGTTAATTTCCCATATGTGTACCTCTTAGGCTGAGAGATACAGTGACAGGACCAGCAGCAGCACACTGTAGATGTGGGAAAGGGTCTTCATTCATTCCCTAACCAGTTTCTTCTGTGGATAGTGAGCACAATGTATATATCTCACTATGACTGCTTGGTACAGACTTATGTAGGACCCAGCACATCTGCTATGCTGCCAACATCCACTAGGAAGCAGACAGGTGGCCCAGCTATACCTGATTGTACCTGTGAGAGAAGCTTACCCTAACTGCTCAAATCTTCTGTCTGTCTTGGCTAAACATTCATGTTCTCATCAAACCCAGGTTGCTGGCAGTTAATTTTGTTTTATGAGCTACATCTTCCCAGTATCTGTCAAATACTTAGAAAAATAGCAGACTGAAACTTAGACTGTTATGTTGTTCTTGAAATGAATTTCAATTTAAATTTAGATTTTGCAACGGTACTACTGTGACTTCTACCCCAATATACTGAGATGATATTACTACTGAAGCCTTTACCTGAAAGAGTCAGCAAGCCGTTATATATTTTTTTCATTTTACTTGTTCTTGTTAAGTGGAATGTCTTAGTTTTCGTATTTCAGAGAAAAACACAGGGGAGAAAAGCTTTACTTGAACATCAGCATACAGCTTATAATCCAGACCATGTGCTGAAATGAATAAAGCATGGGCTTTTTGGCACAAGGTTATTTGTCTGCAAGTTGTCAAGAATATTACTGTAGGAGCTGAAATCTTTCAAAGTACATATATTTTGGCATGAAATTTTTATTTTCTGCATGGAGCTTAAAACACATTGCTTGGTTCACTGGTTCAGTTCTTGGCTGGGATGCCTTCTCTGCATGGAGTCTGTATATCCTTTCTGCGGCAATTAGCATTTAAAATATGACTTAATCGGAGTTGTACATGAGGTTGTTTGTTGCCAACCCCAGTGTCATTATTTTCAAGCTACACAATAGGGCACAGCAAATCACATCACATGATTTACATATGGGGTACCCTGAAGAGGTGTAAATGTGCTAAACCCTAGCCTGAAGCAATGTATATATGTTATACTTCCCTTTTTTAAAAATACTATGCCTTCCACATATAAGAGACGTGAAAGGCATATATGTGTGCTAATTTGTGTGTGTGTGTGTGTGTGTGTGTGTGTGTGTGTGTGTGTGTGTGTGTGTGTGTGTGTGTGTGTGTGTGCAGGGGGGAGCCTCTATACCCTCTTAGTTGGACAGCGATATATGTGTGTGTGTATATATACGGTTCCTATTATATACTTGAGGAAGCATTTCATCGAACGCCTCTTCATCGACCATTAAATAATGAAAACACAAAAGAGCGAACAGTCATATAAACGATTTCTTTCCCTGGGAAAGAAATCACTTGGCCACCTCTGTTACTTTGCCATTTTCCCCACTGTAGTGCAATCTCTGAGTTGGCATATTTAGTTAGGGGGGGTGTGGGGGGCACAACCCCCCCACATTGAGGGGTGGGGTAGGTGAAGCCCCCCCACTTTGTATTGTTTGTAGTGATATTTTTTTTTGTTTAGTGTAAGCGATTTCTTTCCCAGGGAAAGCTTATATGCATGTTCGCTGTTTTGTGTTTTCATGGTTTATGGGTAGATTAAGCGTTTGGTGAAATGCCTCTTCGAGTATCTAATATAGACCCTATATATATAAATATATATATATGTATATGTATATATATATATATATATATATATATATATATATATATATATATATATATATATGTACACACACACACACACACACACACAAATGTACACACGCATACATATATCTATATCTATTGTGTCTCTCTTTTTCTCAGTATCGATATGTATGCATATGTATACACACACACACACACACACACACACACACACACACACACACACACACACAGATATATATATATATATCTATATATATATATATATATGTGTGTGTGTGTTTATGTTTCTGTGTTTCTGCATTTTGCTACGTATTTTAAAACTTTGACTAGAACTTCACATAAATAATTTAGGTAAAATTTTGAAACTTTTGTCTGTAAATAAATTTAAGTGGCCACTTCTAATAACTTAAAAAGTGCATAGGCCAGATCAGCCATTAAAGAAATCTTACATCCCAGAAAAAAATTCAGCTCTCTCAATAACCCTAACCAAGAATTCCCCAACATCTAATCCCACCCTGACCAACAGCCACATATCAGCAAATCCACTTTCACCTTCAAACTGTGCCCACATCCTATATAAACTACTCAAACTCAATCCGTGCTGTATCTCACCGGATGACCTTTCAAGCAATTACAGAAGAGAGATGATTATCTGAGCTAATTGAGACCTAGGATAATTTGGATAATCAAACTGTTGAGATAATCAAACATATAATTGAACCGGATAAAATTTTTTCTGCATGTAGGAATACACTTTTCAACCATTCAGCGATTCCAGTGGACAGTAAAGAATATTTTTCACACATGTGCTAGCTACAAGCTTAAAAAACATGCTAAAGCAAATATGTATAATGTTTACATATTCAGACTTTATGATTTTCCCTACCTGAAACCTTTAGAAGGCTGATTCGGATAATTGACGTTTTGGATATTCGACTCTCTACTGTACTTTGAAATAGCAGCCAATAGCATTGCCTATCCTATCACAATTGATATAAGTAGGTCAGTCAAAGAATTCCATGTTCCCTTTCTCTGTGGAAAAAAAATCGCACATCCCTCTACACAAAGTTGGAAATTCAACAGACATTACAAACTTTAGACCTATAGCAACTTTATCCCCTACTCCAAACATACTGGAAATATGTAGTCAAAAACAATTGCTAAGCTATCTTACTAACAATGCACATCTAACCTTTGTAGACACTGTCAATAAAGCTAGAGATAACAGCAATCTAATCTGTTCCTAATTTCTAAACTTGTTTAAAGCCTTCACCGCAGTTTTCACACCAAACTTCTACTTCAGATGTCCTTACTAGGTCTATCTCAGCCCACCCTTCTATAGTTCAGAAGCTAACTGTCCTATAGGTATCAGTTAGTAAAACTGTACTCCAACCTGTCTGTATACCTCGCAGCCACCGCTGGTGTAAAACAAGGCTCTGTCCTTGCCCACCTCCTCTTTATATTCTCACCGGCACTCTCCACACATCCAAACAACAGGCCTCCCTAATATAATACAGATGACACCACACGCATATGCATATCAGAAAACCTTGCCCATTACTCCAGAGTATGGGAAGTCTCTGGGACAGGAATCTATCCCTCCAGCATGTCCTGTTTATTGTGGTGACAAGGTTTAGGTCCCTAGAGTGTGTAGCTTGAGGGATTGGGATTTCTTTAGGTGTAGCATGTCCAGCAGCTCTGGGTTTGACATAGCTTTATATGTTAGGCAGAGATCACCTCGGAGTAGACGATATGCTATGGAGTAAAGCTGGAGTTTTTTGAGGCGGTCAGTGTAGGGCATTTGTTTGAGGCTGGTAATCCTCTTTATGAGGTACTTCTGTGGCCTTTCCAGCTGCTGCAGATGTCTTGTGAGGTACATTCCAAAAGGGGCGCTGTACTCTATAATGGGTCTAATGAGTGTCGAGTAGAGGGGAACAATGACCTCTTTTTTCCTGGATGAGAACCCTTTTATGATGAGGTGTGCCACGTAGAAGGACTTCCTGACTACTGTGGCAATGTGACTATCAAAGGAGAGACTACTGTCCACCTGGGTCCCAAGGTCTCTTATCACACATTTGGTGTTAAGTAGATTGCTGCCTATGTGGTAGTTCATGGGTACAGAGTTTTTACCAAAGGGGATGACACTGCACTTTTTGGCATAGAGCCTGAGGCCATGGCTCTGACACCAGGCATATGTCTCAGCGAGGCCCTTCTGTAGGATGTCCACATCATTTGGGGACTTGACTATGGCTCCTAGTTTGCAGTCATCTGCGAACTTCATTAACCAGAGGCCTTCTGTGTTAGTCTGTACTTCAGAGAAGTAGATACCAAACAGGAGAGGTCCCAGGACTGAACCCTGTGGTACTCCACTTGTCACTGCTTAGAGGTCAGATTTGGAGTCTGCAACTTTTACAGAGTGGGTTCTGTCAGTGAGCCAGTTGGCAACCCATCATGTGATGTAGCAATTTATGCCTAGTTTAGTTAGTTTAGCTATAATTCCAGAATGGGGGATGGTGTCGAAAGCCTTGGCGAGGTCAAGATAGTCTGTGTGAACCACCTTACCCTCATCTACTGCATCAAAGAAGTCAATCAGGTTCAGGAGGCATGATATGCCTTTCACAAACCCGAACTGGGTGGGATCCACAGTTTGGAGGTTACCAATGTCTTTGTTTATGAGTTCCATGATGATACGTTCCATGGTCTTGCAGACCAGGCTCATCAGGCCAATAGGTCGATAGTTCCCGGGATCAGTGGTGGCTCCCCCTTTGTGGAGTGGGATAACTGTTGCTGTGCACCTGATGCAAGGCTATTATTGAACATGGTACTTAAGTGGGGAGCCAGTTCATTCTGAAGTTCATGTTGTCCGGTCCCATGGATGCAGTGTTTTTGGATTTAGAGAGTGCAGCTTTTTCCTGCGTAGTTGTGATTACAGGGACTCTGCATTCTTCCTGCATAGATATGGGCCCTTTAGGGGGTGGGGAGGTAAAGTTAGCACTGAACCTACCTGCCAGGATGTTGGCAATATCAGTTGGTTCTGTAATTTTCATGCCTTTGTGCTGTAACTCAGAGCAGATCTGGGTGTTGCCATCGAGATTCTTGACATAGCTATAGAATGCTTTGTGGCTGTCCTTAGAATTAGTGGCGATTTTGTTTTCATAGCTAGCTTTGGAGGATCTTATAAGGGATCTCAGCTTCTTACTGAGGCTGACCAGGGAGCTCCTCCACTCATGGGATTTTACTCTCTTTTGCAACAGTTTCTTCCTTCTGTTGTACAGTTTGTTTATGGCAGGGGAGCACCAGATTGGCATCCTTTTTTTTGGAGGATAACGTCTTGGTTCTGTTTGGGATAGCACGATCCATGCACTCGTGTAAGTGCTTATAGAGTGCATCTGTGTAGGATTCAGCAGTTGTAACTGTGTTGTCCATCTGCATGGGTATCATGAAGTTCACCACTTCTGTCTTAAGAAGCATGAAGTTGGCTTTGGAGAAATTTTTAAGCGTGGTTTCCTTAATGGTGGTGTGGGGGTGGGATGTGGATATCAAGGGTGATTAGCTTATGGTCGGATCGGACCAACGAGGAGTTGACTTCAGGTGTGGAACACTGGTCACTCATGTTGGTAATGACTAGGTCTAGGATATTGTTGCCCCTGGTGGGGGTGTGGATAAGTTGATCCAGGGCACTGGAGTTTATGAATTCCAGAAAGTGTTGTGCTAAGGAGTTGGTACATGAGTAGTTTTCCCAGTTAATGGTGGGGTAGTTGACATCACCCATTATTAGGGTGTTTGGTTGAACCCTAATATTTTCCAGTACATCAAGAAAACAGGAGTAGGAATCCTGGGGCATGGTGGGGGATCTGTAGCAAGCTACAATTTGGATTGCAGTTTTGCCCAGAGTTAGTTGCACTTGGATAACCTTGGATGCATTATGCTGAGCAACTAGCCTGGAGGTGTGGATATCCTTAATTAATATGGACACACCTCCGCCTTTGGTGTTTCAGTCCAGGTTACATGGCCGAAAAGTGTGGTATGAGTTATAGCCTGGTAGTGCAGGGGTGGTCTCTGGAGCCTTGAACCAGGTCTCAGTCACTGCACAGATATCAATGTTCTCCATTTTAAGGAGTGCCTCAAGTGAGTGCATTTTGAGATTTAGACTTCTAGCATTGAGTAGCATTACCCTCAGTTTTTGTTTGCCTGTTCCTGTTATGGTGGTGAATTTGTTATTTGAACCTTGCCTAAAAAAGGCACTATAGGGGCAGCAAGAGCCTTAGCCAGTATCCAGAATCCCAGGAGCGATATGTGCAGGCCATCTGTGGCAAAGCATCATGGTCTGTCGACTATGTCATCCCAAGCAGACAGATACTGGATCCCTTTAGAATGACACCAGAAGCTTAGCCAACTGTTGAAGTCAATCATTTTGTCCTTGTACTGTGGTATCATTTGGGGTGATGGCAGAATGCTACTCAGGGCTAGGATCATACCTGCCTGGGCTACAAGATCAGAGAGTTCTTCCATGTCACTTTTCATGAAGTCCAGGGAGGTATGTCTCAGGTCATTCACACCAACATGGACAATGACAGAGTCATATTTGTACTTGTTGTGGAGTGACCTGAGTGCATGGGTTATGTGGCAGATCCTGGCACCCGACATGCAGCTGACAGTAACCTTCTCCTTGTTTAGCCTGGTGAGTGGGACATCAGTGTGCCTGACTATAGAGTCACCTATGAATAGTGTGTTGGGTACGTTGTTTTGCCTTATTGGCTGTGGTTGAGTGGCACACTGAGTCTGTGGGCTATGTGTCATTTGGGTTGTGTTGGGGGATGGAGGTTGCTTGCGTTTCTGCTTTGAAGGTCTTTGTTGCTTAGACAGATTATTATTGAGAGCCTCCGTGAATGTTTTTGTGTTACTATGTGTGGATTTTGGTGGTGTAGATTTAGTGAGACTATGTGATGAGTGTGGTGTGGTGCAAATGTTTACCTTCTCCTCATGACTGTCAAGTTCAGTCTTGGTTGGAGAGAGCTTTACCTCCAGTTTGGCTAGATGAGTGCATCTCTCACAGGTTGTAGTGTTGGGTGGCAGGAGGAGAGGGTTGTCTGTGTACATGAGGCAATTTCTACATTGCCTCAAGATGCCCAGATTCATCAGATAGACAGGAGAGAACGCTGGGAGCTGACCCTTGGACATGCCTGAATAAAAAACTATTTTCCTCTAAATAAGTCTTACCAGTGCAACTAAAATTTCACTTGCCACTACTTACCTCCTCCCCTCAATACTTTACGGGGCGCCTATCCTTACTAACCCCAGGCATCACAAAAAGCAAAACTTGAACAATGCTATGATAAAATGGTTTCATTTGCAGCAAATAACCCTTTCAGAACCCACCACTGTATAGCACTAAAAAGCCTAAATTGGTTAGAACTGCCCCATTAACTAACATATACACAGCTTCTCACCACCTATAAAATTATCCAGCACCCATCTGCTTGTCTAGCACTAAATATTTCCAAACAGTTATTACTATCCAGTGACCAAAAAATACTCTCTGTCAACAAACCTATCAAATCTACTGGACGTGGTCTGTTTTTGTACCATGTGGTTAAGGCCTGGAACGCCTTACCTGTATCCATCAGGACAATACCTTCCCTTCAGTCCTTTAAAACCATTCTGAAAGACTTCCTTGCCAAAATCTGGCTCTGTTCTTACTCAAGCCCAGGATAAACTGTATCAATAAATACAAACAAGTACCTGTTCATACCTTTCACCTCCTTATTCACCCTTCTTCACTCACTTCCTGACTTCAATCAGTTTCTGGGCCCTGATTATCCAAATAAACCACAACCTTGTTTTTTATCTTCCGCTGCATAATGCAATTCATGTTTGTATTATACTAACTTACCTTAAATTTCTCTAAACTGGCTAAAATTTCTATAAATATTAAATCTTTGTCATAAGTTATATCTATCCTTAACCAATATTTTCACATTATGTCTAATTTGGTATAATTGTTTAAACTGTAGATATTTTTAATATTTTTATTGTATTATTTTTGAAGATTATAAAATTATTGCTCTTAAAATGTTTTTGTAAATCTTTGGTGCTTTTCTTCCCACATTTCCTCTAAAAATGGGCACCTACTCAGTCATACTTTTCCAGTAATCAAATGTCAATAAATAACATATATATACATATATCTATATATATCATCAAATCTCCCTTAGGTCGACATCTGTTTAGTCGACAAAATTTAGTATACTACACAGATGGCTGACAGGTATGAGAGATCACACAGTTCTCGGGGTTGGGATATATGCCCTTTCCCCGACATTGTGAGCTCTCAGAGTTAGTATGTATAATTAGCAGAGGATGTAGGGGGTGCCCCTTTCAAAAAAGATGTTTTATTCTATTTTCTAATTTCTGTTTTGCATGAACTAAAATCATTGCTAGTGTACTCTCAAGCTGTTGCACATGCTGGTCAGATACATATTGAAGGGTGCATTGTACTCAATAACTGATTGGATGAGGGCCGAGACAGCAGAACAATAATATTAATGGACCTAGATGCCATACCCTTGCTTATAAGTAATGCAATGTAGAATTATTTTTCTCACCGCTGTAGACATATGATAGTCAAAGGTCGGGTTACCTTCTACATGTGTTCCCAATTCCTTGACCACTGTGTCTACTCTTAGATGTGTATAATCAATTTAATAATTTCTAGGGGTAGTTGTCTTTCCAAATAATTCTGCATTTCCTTGATTTAAATTTTAGATCATGGCTCTGGCACCAGTTATTTGTCTTTGTCAGGCCTTCTTAAAAGGTATTTGTGTCTATGGGAGATTTGATGACTGTACGTAGCTTGCATCTGTGTATTTAGCTAACCAGAAACCCCTGACATTTGCCTTGACTTCAGAGAAGTAAATGCTGAAAAGGACAGTCCCCAGCACTTCGCCCTGAGGGACTCCACCAGTGACTGGCCTCTTTTTGGAGGTAGCATCCCCTATCCTAACTTCTTGGGTCCTATCTGTGAGCCAGCTAGCTATCCATCAAGTGACAGCTAGGTTTATGCTTAATATTTTCAGTTTATCTTCCATGCCTGAGTGATGTGTTGTGTAGAATGCCAAGAACAGGTCAGGTAGACAGTGTGTACCAATACACCCTCATCTGTGGCTTTACCAACCTTCTCAAAGAAGCCAACCAGGTTGAGTAGGCATAACCTGCCCTTGATGAACCCAAACTGGGTTCAGTTCAATGTCTGTAGATTTCCTATGTCATTGTTTATCATTTCCCATGCTGATTCTTTCCATGGTTTTGCATATGAGAATAGTCAGACTTATGGATCTGTAGTTGCCCACTTCCATATTTGCCTCACCCTTGTGCAGAAGGATAACAGTTGCATTCCTCAATTTGCTTGGCATGAAGCTTTTCTGGAAGCTACAGTTAAATAGTGATTGCAGTGGGCCTGACAGGTCATGTTTCATGCTGTTTAGGAGGCAACCTGCGATAATACTGAGGCCCATCAATGCAGTGTTTCTGGCTTTAGAGAGTGCATTGAGTACTTGTTCTCTAATGATAGCTGGGGGAGTTATGGTTGAGGGTATTTTATATGGGGGTGATGGAGGGGGAGGCAGTAAAATTACAGCTAAATTTGTTGACCAGTCGATTTGCTATGTCCTAAGGCTCAGTATAGATGGTTCCTTTCACAATTAGTATGACACATTTTTTTGTGCTGCCTTTGGGGTTGTGGACATAGCTGAAGAAAGCCTTACGGTTGCCCCATGTCTGGGATGCAATTTCCACATCAAATCTAGCTTTGGTAGAGGTGATTAGTCAATTGAGTTGATTGTTTAGATTAATGAGGTTTGTATTACCTTGCTGGGCATAGCCCTTCCTACTTTTGTCCATGAGTTTGTTTCTTTTGGTGTATAACCTATTGATGATGGGATTCTACCAGGGTGGCTTGTTTTTTGAAGTTGTCCTGTGCTTTTTTTGTCAGGTACAGGTGTTTCTATGTAGCTATTTATATGATTGTACAGGGTTCCTGTGATCAGTTATGCATAGGTAGCAATGTTCACAGAGTTTGGGGTGCCTTATTTGGAATTTTGCTAGGGTGTTGCTTAATAGTAGGAAGTTAGCCTTAGAATAATTCTTCCAGGGTTAGTTCCAGGGTTAGCTGAGGGTCCCAGGTTTATTTTTTATTTCAAATGAGACAGCTTTATGGTCTAACCTGATCAGTGGGGGCATTACACTAGGGAGTGCAATGTTCACCCATGTTTGTGATGGCCATGTCAAGGATGTTAACACTCCAAGTGGGCATACAGACCACCTGGAGTGCTAACATTCTTGTTATCCCAGGTGGGCATACAGACCAGCTGGGCCTAGGTATTTGTATGACAGAAGCCAGGAATCTCTGGGCCTTCATATCTGAGTTCATGTATGATTCCTAGTTTATAGTGGGATAATTAAAGTCACCCATGAATATGGCATTCAGTTAAATGGGGAGTGTCTCCAGTTCATTGAAGCATACGGTATAGGCTTCCTGGGTCATAGATGGTATCTGTACCTTGCCAGGGATATGGCATGGGACTTTGCTTATGGTAAGTTGGACATGGAGAAACTCAAGTGCGTCATATTGTTTGACCATCCTTGAGGTGTGTTTGCTTTTGAAGTAAATTGAGACACATCCACACTTTGTCCCTTCCAGTCCAGTAGATTGTCTAAATGTGTGAAAGGCAGTATAGCCCTGTACTGCCAGAGTGTTTTCTGCGGCTTTAAACCATATCTCAGTAACTGCACAGATATCTATATTCATCAGGGTAAGGACAGCTTGGAGGGAGTAGACTTTCTTGTTTGGACTCCTATCATTGAGCAGTAACACCTTTAGGTTTAGGTATGTAGGAAGGTTTATTATGTTGGCAATGCCTAAAAAAAGCTCTATGGGGATAGACAAGGTTTTAGTCAATATTCAAAAACCTAGAGGGGACAGGCACAGACCATCTCTGACAAAGCAGAGTGGCCCATCAACCATAACCTCCTAGGCAGACAAATATTGTAACTCCTTTGACACCAGAAACCAAGCCAATTATTGAAGGTAATTCTCTTCTGTTCTTATTGTGGCATCTTTCTTGGAGAAGGTAGAATGCTGCTTGATGCTAGATTCATACCAGCCTGGAGATACATATTTCAAGATAGCCATCATGTCTCTCTTCATATATTTCAAGGAGTTATGTCTCAGGTTGTTTAGACCCACACAGACTATGACTCAGTCATACTGGTATCTGTAGTTTAACAACCTGAGTGCTTACATGATCTGGTAGATCCTGGCCCCTGATAGGCAATTGACTGTGTTTCTGTTATTATGCAGCCTGATAAGTGGGACATCTGTGTATCCCATAACTCTGCCCCTTATGACCAAAATATTGCATTTTGTAGTGTTAAGCCTTATAAGCTTACAGGCTGAGTAACCTTATGAGGTGGCTGTATGTGTCATGGTGGGTGTTATTTTTGTAGATTTGTTCTGTAAATTGCATATGAAGTTTTGGAGGATATATCATGTAGTGTAGCATTTGGGAGGCCTTTAATTTAGGGAAAATTACACTTAAGTGTCACTGGATATATGTGTATTGTCCATACTATGTGTGGCAGGTGTAGTGTGTGTTAGAGAAAATCCACGTCTGGATCAGAGCTAGCCAGCTGGTGAGGTAAACACTGTTTTTTGCATGCTACCCATTAAAAAGTCACCATGTCCCACAACCTACCAACACTGTGTTAACATATGATAACACTTTCATCCTGTGAACAGTCTGAGGGTACCTTACTTACAGTTTATGATTCTGCGACAACCTGCATACAATCCCTGCAGCTTTTTCCTATTTTTTTCATATATCCTCAGTTAGTCTTGTTAACTTGATTGTTTATAAGAATAGTTCTGAATGCTAGCAATATCTTCATATCTGCAAAATATGAAATTGGAATGAGATACATATTACTGCATGGTGTTTTCCAAGACTCAGCATTAAGATAAACAAAGTCATCAGTAATAACTGGTATTCAGTAGTTGGGAGGGCTGAAGTGCTGAAGGCAAATATTATACAAATGCATTAGCAGCATTTTCATATTTCTTTAAAATTTATTCAAAGCATGGTGCACAGAGGTGACTTCAAGAGTGGAATGAAAAATCTCCTAGCTGGACAAGTAACTGCTACTAACGTTATATATCTAGCAAGTAAGATAAGTACAGTAGAACAACTTGCAAATACTTCTTTTTAAGAAAATTTTTATTACCATATTTACAGTACATACACATAAAGGAAGAAATTCAACATCACATATTGTTATGTAATGTTAGGAATACAATGAATCATCAAGGTAATCTTATAGAATTAAGACATTAAGAGTCTTGGTATTTCAGTAGCAACATTTCAGGGTTATCCCATCTCTTAGTATGATTTATAGATCTTATTCTGATCACTTCTTTTTCAGTTTTACATACTATTGCTGTTAAATTTAAAAATTCTTTGAATGTAGGAACTGAGTTCAATTTCCAGGTTTTTGTAGTAACTTTAATAGCTATTACCAGTAGTTTCCACAACATTTTTTGCTGTTTTACTTTTAGAGATAAAGGAAGTGGAACATTCATTAGTATTACTGATCTAGTTAAAGACAATTATCAGATTATAACCCCTTAAAAACATATTCTTCTCTTTCCAATATACATTTATTTTTTCATAATCCATAAACATGTGTCCAGTCAGCTTTACATCTTTACTACCATCCATCCATTCATCCTCAACCCATTTTTCCCATTTTGCACTGGGGGTCACTTCAACAGTGACAATCAATGTGAGCCAATGTTTACAATGCATGGTGGCTAGCCCTGCCATTATGTCTTTGTATTATTATCAAATTATTACATTGTGTCATTATATCTTTACTACATCTTCAACAAATTAAATAGATTTAATGATTTTTATAAGGAGTAGGGAGTAACAAACATATTATATATATATATATATATATATATATATATATATATATATATATATATATATAAAATATCTTTCCACATAAAAAAAACTTTCCAGTATAAACCTGAAGAAGTTTGATTGACTGCTTTAAGTAACAAAGTTTTATTATTACTATCTAAAGATGTATATAATTTTGCATCAAAATTATTATTATTATTTATAATTAACTTATATAATTTGGACAAGCTTCCTTTGCAGGCCAATTTACCTTCGATGACAGCATTCATATATTCATATAATGGGGGACTAGTGCTCTGTTCTTCTTTACTCATATTATCTACAAATTCATTTAATTTGTTACTGATGGATAATATTAACTGGTTAACAGATTCTTCTAACATATAATCTTGTGTTAAATATTCTGGAGACTTGTTTTTTCCTTTTTCAAAGCAATCAGACCATAATACTAATCCATTCCTTTTTAGTAAATTCATTTTAGCATTGTCCTGAGTTTCCTTAAATCTAGAGGCGTGTGCAATGGGGAAAAAATTCCATTTTGATATTAATGGAGTTTTAAAACATATTTCTTAACCATTTTAAGAATTAATTTCATATATACAGAGGCTAAAGATTGTAATGAATTTCCTTCCAAGGTACATTTTATTAACCAGATGAAAGTATTGTTGCATATCTCCAATTTATCATATTGGATAAACTTATAAGAATTTAGTATAATCTGATTCTGAATGTTTTTCCATTGTAAGTTAAGTCTATCCAGAATATAATAGGGTTAAAATCTGCAGCAATAGAATAAGATTCTACATCTGAGAAGCTAATACTACCATCTACCACAATCTTATATGATTTCTATAAGCAATTCTTAGCTTTTTAGGATGCTGTAAGAATGAACTTAACATTTTTTCCTTCTTCTTTCAGCTTTTCCCTGTTAGGGGTCACCACAGTGGATCACTTGTCTGCTCATGATTGGCAGTGGAGTTTTACAGTGTCGAGTTGCCAGCCCGGTGCCCAACTTTACACAGAAGGCACATGCACTCATGCCTAGGGCCAAATTAGAGTGTCCAATCCACCTACAGCATGTATTTGGGATGTGGGAGGAAAACAGAGCACTTGGAGAAAGCCCACGTGACCACTGGGAGGACATGCAGACTCCGTAAAGAAGGCACCCCAGCCAAGGATCGAACCAGAGAACCTCTTGCTGTGAGGTGGCAATGCTAACTGCTGCACCACCGCCTTGTGGCCTTGACCAAATAATCAAATTAACTCACTCCAACACAAACAGGAATTAGTAGAGATTTTTGAAATATTTACTGCATCTAAACAGGGGTTATAACCGAAGATCACTCTTTGAAACTCCTTGCTTTCAAATGTTCTATACCATAATACCATAGCACATCGCGGAAAGGAAAAAAACACATTTCATAAAAACTACAAGCAGTTTCCACTACTGTACTATGATTGTTTCGCGCTAAACAAAGTTAACATTTTTCCATTTTGTGCAGAAGGAGTGAATCCGGATTTTGTGCAGAGCTCACAGTATATTCTACATTTTTTCCATTTTCTTTAAATGTTTCTGTCAGGTATTAAAGCTGTTGAATGAAATATGTATATCATATTGGGTAATATAAGCATTTTAATAAGTACTAACCTATCCTCAAAAGTAAAAAAAAAAATCATTTCATTTTTCAATAAGTAACAATTTTTCAATTATTTTTTTCAAATTTATTATTAATAATTTTGCTCACATCTTGATAGATTTGTATTCCTAAATATTTCAGTTATTTTCCTTCTCAATTATATTTGTATTTATCTTTAATCTTACTATCTAGTAATTGATTTAACACTAAAGTTTCAGTTTTATTATTATTAAATTTTAGCAGTGATAATTCTTGAAATGTTTCAATTTTCTCCTCAATTTCTTCAATTGAATAATTTAGACCCCATATAGTTAGTAAAATATCATCTGCAAAAAGTTGTGTTTTAGGTTGACAATCCTTGTTAATTGGAAAACAGGAAACCGAGTTCAGCAAGCTAGTGTCCTCCCAAAAAGTGAAACAAAACTTTACATCCACTCGTATCGCGAATACAAATAGGAAAACACCTCAGAAAAGGCAACAAGGAAAAGTCCACTGGTTTATTAACAGATTTTAGTGCTTTTTGTTTGCCTCAGTCAGCCAAAGTTCTTCAGAAACATTGTTATGATGAACTAGAAATCGAATTTATATACACAGCTGATTTGTGGTTAACCAATTATACATAATGAAAATTGCCTCATTAGAAGGCAACCTAATAAAAGGGACATACAAACAAAAAGTGCTGCAGCAGCCCTAACGATAAAAAATCAAACATTATATAAAAATTGTGTAGAAAAAAAAAATAAAGATAATAACAATCGCCAATATGTACAGTTAAATAGCATCATGTAGCTCAAAGTACAATATAGTAAAACCACACCAATACAATAAAACTTAGTTAGAAAACAAAATTAAAGTTCTATTAGTGCTTAGTTTTGTCATATGTTAGTAAAGCTCTCTAGGAAATGTTTAACAACAAGTACTAGAAAGTATGTCAACTAGCTGACACTAACTCTACTTCTTTAAACTTTTCAATCTTAAAATACTGCGAATAGAGCAAGAATCATTCAGACCAGGGGGATTATTATGCATTAATCCTTGTTAATTGAGAATCCATCAATGTTTTCATTCTTTCTTATACTACTACCTAAAGGTTCAATAACTAATGTAAATAGTAGGGGGGACAAGGGACAGCCTTGCTTTGTGCCCTATTTTAAAGTGAATCCTCAAGAAATGTAAGCTCCAGTTTTAACAAATGCTTTGGAGTCTCTATACAGGTTTTTTAATATTCCAGTAAATTGTTCTGGAAATGCAAAATTTTCTAATGTTTTAAACAAGTAGTTCCAATCTATAGAATCAAAAGTTCTCTTGATAGCTAAGCTAATTAAGCACAATTTCTTATTCATTCTTTTTGCTAAATCTAAGATAGTCACTACCATTTTTATATTATCATACATTACTCTGTTAACTATAAATCCTGTTTGACCTTTATTTATTCATTTAGCTACTTTATCTCTTGTAGCAAAGATGGAAGTAAATATTTTATAGTCTACATTTAATAATGAAATAACTCTATATGAGGAAATTAACTTACTATCCTTTCCTTAAGTATAGGTGAGATTACAGAAAATTTCCATGAAGGAGGAATTATTTTGTCACTCTGAATTATCTGGAAAACATCACTCTGTAATTCTAAAATACGTAATGGAAGCAGACTATATAATTCCATACTTAAACCATCTGACCCTTGAGCTTTACCATCCCCCCCTTTTTAAGCTTCTTTAACTTCTTTTACGCTAATAGGCTTATTCAATAGAGATATTCATTGGTCATCAAGTTTACTAGTAATTTTTTTTCTTTAAATACTTGTCATCTTTGTAATTATCAGTATTATTATTTTTATCTTTATTAAGACTCTCGTGGATTTCTTTTTTAAATACTCAGCATTTTCTCTAGGTCTAAAATAAGCTTATTAGTGTGAGGGTTTTGGATATTATTAATCTATGCTGTTTTGCATAACATCTTACTTCTATTAGCTAATCAGTGTAGATTTTTTGAAGTCATTGCATAGCTGTGTACTTTTATTTTTTCTAAAGATATCTCAACTTTATGCATTAAAACAGTTTTACATTTTTTCATTATTTTTATTGATGTCAGTACTATCTAATTTCTTTACTTGTTTTTCAGCTCTCACTTTGTATATTTCATCTTGTATTTCATAATGTCTTTATCCCATAGGTTCATAGGTAAATACTAGGCTAACTGGCATGAAGGGCCATTTTAAGCCTAGCCAATAACCCAAGGTCAGAATCAAACCCTAAACCCTTCCTCTATAAGATGAAGACCTTAACCGTTATGCCAAACCCATCCCAGTCATAGGCTGTATCTGGGGCAGTACAGCTTGTTGGCGGTTTCTTCATTCAGAAGCTGAAGTACTCTTTCCATGTGTCTTTGATGTCCTATGGACTGGTGAGCAGGTCATTGCTGGCATCCCTTATGAAGGGTATCTGACTATCTTCTTTATCTTTTTGTCTTTGTCTTGCAACCTGATATAGTTTCTTTGTGACACCTACTGAGTCACTTTCCAAAAGCTGGTAGAATGCCTCCGATGCCCTGTTTTTTGCTATTGCAACTCCTTTCTTAGCTTCTTTGCTAGCCAACCAGTATTCTTTCCTAACCTGATCCATCTTTTCTATCTCCCAATTTTTCCCTGCATGCCTTCTTTCTTTTGATGACTTCCTGGATTTCTGTATTCCACCATCAGCTTTCCTTATGTAACTTATTTCCATACCTGGCTCGATCACATATACGTTCAGTAGTCCTTACACATACTATTTTGAGGCGCTGTCATTCTTCTTCATTTCCACATATTTCCTGCTCTTCTTGGAGTGATGGAGCCCTGAGTAGGTCTGCAGCCTGTTCTCTGTTGACCTTAGAGCCTTCTCTGACCATTACTTGCAGCTGATTATGGCAACCAGTGGTTTATGCTATGGGCCATCTGTTTCACTGGAGATGACTTTGCAATCACTGATTCTACACCAGTGCCCTTTGTTTATTAGGAGGAAGTCCACCTTAGTTGCATGCCGCCATTTTTTGCTGCACCACCCATGTGGACTCAGGCAGTACAAATACCTTGTTCTGTCTGTCCCTATATGTGGATTCAGGTCACCCATTATTAACATCAATTTCTGTTGTCCTGCGTTATCTAGTAGGTTCTGCAACTGTTGTATGAGTGCACTCAACCCTGCTGTGGGCATAGGCTGAGATTATGAATACTGCCCTATCATTACACTGGAGTCTGATTGCCATGAGCCTATCATTAATTCTGATGATATCCCTCACTGCCTTCTGAAGCCTCTCTCTCACCACAATTCCCACACCATTTCAAGCCTGTCCTCCTCCTGAGTAGTAGACTCTGGATCCCAAGCTAAGTATATTTGCTGCATTACCCTTTCATCCTTTCTCTTGGATACATGTGATACACCTACAGCTATCTGCACTCAAATGAATAATGTGCCCTTCCGGGAAATTGCTGATCTTTTCTAAGGGTTATTTCTAAAAGGAATCCCCAGTCACCAGTCCTTTCAATTTTAAGAACAGTCACTGTATACTCAAAACCTTTCTTATCTGGCTGATGCTTCAGTGACCTGAAAATGTTCCCTCGATAAGGTCACAGGAGTCACAAAGGGAATTTCCATGGTTCTACATTCATTTATTTCATTCTGTGTAACTTGGGTGAATCATATTACCTCTCAGCTGCAAAACATGGACCGGGGGAATGAAAGGATGATTGCAGACACTGTCATGGCTGCTGTAAGTGCAAATGCTGACATGATAGCATGTTTACCTGTCACAAACATGAATGCTGCACTGCTGTTGCTGCCACATTCATTATCATAAGCCATGACAGTTACACTGTAGCTGTATCTACAGTGCAAACTAGAAATGTCACATGTTGTAGTCTCTGAGTTGCAGGATACTGTGTGCCCATCTTTTCCAAATGCAGTTATGGTGTATGAAATTGCCCCTTCACTTTGGTCCCATGACACAGTCACTGTATTAGTTGTGCAGCTTAGTTCTTCACTGACATTCACAGTAGCACAGGGAGATGCCTTGATGTCAGATTTCATTTTATTCCTAGCCCATCTTACCAAACTATCTTTAATATGCATTTTTAAGGAGTCCCATAGTATGACTTTACTAACCTGACCATTATCATTCAAAGATAAAACAATTCTTCATTTTTTTCCTTAAGATAAATCTTAAATTCTTTTAATTTCACCATATATATATATATATATATATATATATATATATATATATATATATATATATATATATACACACACCAGGATTTTATAAATAATCTGAAATTTCCTTATAACGATTAATATATTAATACTTAGTGTGTTAAGAGCATATAAAGGACAAGAAATAGTGTTAAAACAGTTAATTTTATTAAGTAAATCTGTAGAGGCATAAATCCTATCAGTTCTAGTTTGTGTCCCCTGTGCATAAGAATAATGAGTGAAGAACAGTGACTTATCTTATCCTTTTATTATTAAATCAATTAAATTATTGTTACTAATCCATCTGTTTAATGCTTGAGCTGGTGCCATAATTTTAGCTTGCTTCTGTTCATTTGTATCTTCTATATTAGATATGCAGTTAAACTCCCCTGCTAAAATTAAACTACCCTCCCAATGACTTTGTAGTAAGCTTAAGTGCTCTTTAGCAATTCTTACACCTATTCCAGGATCCAGTAAAAATTAGCTAGTGTATACAGTTTGCCATTATATTTAGCTATTACAAATGTATATATTCCTTTGGGATCATTAATGAATTCCATGACCTTAGGCATTACAGTAGATTTTCCCCAAAGAATAGCAGTTCCTCTCCTCTTTTTCTTAAAAGAAGCAGATGATAACATTTCATAACCTAAGTTATTCAAGTATCACATGTTTTTATCAAGTGAGTCTTTTGCAATAATATGATGTCTCCTCTATTAATTTCATATATCTCATTAATGATTTCCTTTTGTTGCCATTATTTAATCCATTTACATCAAGAGATAATAGATTAAAACTATCCATGCTGTCTTTTTCAAAATATGTCTTTTATAAGATAAGGTGACACATTTATCTACCATATTAATTTAATCTCACATAAGACTCTAATGCTTTCCTCCAACAATAGCTTAATATTCCACATTTTTGAATTCTTCCTTTCAACAAACTAAACTACTAAAACTCATAAATAACAAAAACAAGTCTACAGTTGTAACTGTATATATTACTTATAAAACACAACCTACCATGGATACCAACGTTGCTAGTTTGCTGATCAAATACACAAACTACTATACTATCTCTCTACCTACCAATACTTAAAAGTTCATAAAAAAACTAGCCAAAAGTTACTGTTATTTTCAAATTAATATATAATATTATATACAAGTTAAAAATAACGAGATTAATTTAGTTATATATTTTGCCATTTAAATTATTCCACAGAAACATTTACTAACCCTCTTCTATTAATCACAAATATTAAACAATCCAACAAATTGTGTACTATATACGCATTTATGTAATAGTAGTGTAAACTATCCATTAAATACCCTAAATTATTCACTCATTCAACATTATTATAAGTAAATCTCTAAATAAATAAGTAGGACAAAGTAGGACCTGAAGAGATAAAGTCATCTGTAAACTTACAGGTGAGAAGTAGTCTTGTCATACTAACCTATTAAACAAAAGGAAAATCAGTGCATGTATATATATATATATATATATATATATATATATATATATATATATATATATGGATCTACTTTGACTGAACAAAAGTACAATCCACTGAAAGGTACTTACCCAAGTTTAATCCACCGAAACACCTCTTCAGCAAATGAACAGACTGCTGAATTCCTTTCACAGGAAAATGAACCACTTGACCACCATGGTGAACTATGCCCTCTCTTCCATGTAGTGTGATCTTGGAGTTGGTATATTTAGGTAGGGGGGTGTGGGGGTGAAGCCCCCCATTTTGGTGGGCTTACTTTTATTCTGTTCATCTGTTTTTCATGGTGGTCAAGTGGTTCCTTTCCCCGTGAAAGGAATTCAGCAGTCTGTTTGTTCATTGAAGAGGTGTTTCGGTGGATTCAGCGTGGGTAAGTAGCTTTCAGTGGATTGTACTTTTGTTCAGTCAAAGTAGATCCATGTATATATATATATATATATATATATATATATATATATATATATATATATATATATATATATATATATATATATATATATATATATATATATATATATATTCATGATAAAGTTATACACATATTTATAGCTATAACAAAAGCTCTGAATTAATTTTGAAAATATAAGTGTCTATATCTTAAAATTGTGTAATACTCTTAATATGATAAATATCAACATATTTCAATATCCTGTAGCTTAAACTAATTCATAAAAATAAGTAAATTACTGAGGTCAAATAGAATGTCTTGCTATTTCTATGGATTCAAAAAATGCAATCTGTGTTGCATTCAAAAGTTACAGTGTGCTCAATTCAAATCCTATTCTCCCTTCCCAGGTTCAAACATATTGAAAAATCTACTTTACTTTCTGTCAAATTTCAGATCTGACTAATGAAATTAGTTATTCCAGGTAGTATTAGTGAATCTAATAACATACAGTATCCAAAAAGCTTCAATGTTCACATGACCAAGCTTCAAATTTCAGCTTTCAGGATATTTTCATATATTTTATATGATTTTATACAGAAATTATATGAGATCTTGCACATTCACATTTCTGCCATAAGCAGATATATGTAATACATATCATTCTTATAAGCAGTTTTTTATTTAAATGTATTTTTATGTCTTATTTACCCGGTAATCTTCTCCCTTATTTTATATAACTTGTAGTTCTAAAATCTCCCATTAAAGAAATATTTAATCATCAGCTCTATATTAGTGATTACAGTATGTGTATATATTTTTTAACTCACTGATACTGCTCTTTTATTTCATTTTAATAAGATATTTCATTCCTTGTGCATTTGCATAGTGTTTATAAGATGTTCCTTCTTATTAATTCTAGTATCACAAACAATCTTGACTATATAAAATATTTCCTGCTTGTTTAATTTGAATGAGTGTTTTTATCCATTGTGAACTGCTTTTATAATCTAAGTTTCACATCCTGACATTAGAATTTGATTGCAGCATGTGAAAATGACAACTCACAGCACACAGTAGCTGCTAATTTCATTGTATCTTATTCTTCTTAACTCATTTAAGCAGTTCTAATCAGTATCAAACATCTAGCTTTTCTTCTTTCAATTAATATATTAATAACACTGCAGTATAAGCTATTAACATTCAGCAAAATGTAACCAAATTATATGTCAGCAACAGCTCAATATAAAACATTACTATACTTTTTGTTTTACAAATTCTTCACTTCTAAGAAAAAAGATATTATTTTGAGTAAAATTCTCACATATATATATATATTTAAACAAGAGAAAAAAGAAAAGAAAGCCCCTTTCTATTTTCACAGGCATCAATGATGAACTTTGACCTAGATTTCTTCAGAACAGCTCAAGAAGTAGGCCGGAAGCAAGGCAAGCAAGAAACAAGCATTCTCAAACAAGTGGAACATTCTTTTGTTCTCAAGCTTTTTTAAGTGTTAATTGCTTCATACATGAGCTATGGAAGGAATGTGTGACACAAGAACAAAGAAAACAAAATAACCAGCACTTTATCATTTCTGATTAGCATATTACTTTGATCTGATATTCAGTTAACCCAGTGATGCACACACTAAGCAAAGTTAAACAAATAAAATAAAATTCTTAAATTGTATAATCTTAAAATTACCAATTTTATTGCTTATAATTTAATGACATTCTCTTACAGGAAGTATTTGTTTAATATTTAGAAATGCATTTATAACTTTAGTTAAATGAAATATATTAAGTCTTTCACTGTAAATATAGTAAAACAGTAAAGCTAACTACTAACACTCCTTATCATGAAACATGTTTTTGCATAAAATATAACTACATGCTTACATATGTTTTGAAGCTTAAAGTCCAATACATATCTTTTACTTAAAGCAGGCATGGGCAAACTACGGCCCGGGGGCCACATGCGGCCCGTTAAACGTTTTGATTCGGCCCGCCAAACTTGAAAAAATTTAATAAATTAACCTTGTTAATGTTTTATTTCCCCTGCAATTCTGATGTTTCCTCACTAGATGGCGCGCACTCTAGATATATTGGCTTTGTTGAGGTAAAGCGTAGGCCTATTACTCCACGTTTGCACTTTACCCTTTGACCCACCACCCCTCTATGAAGATGAGCGGACCCAAGAAAAGGAAAGTGGACAGAGAATGTCGAGTGGATAAGTGGAATAAGGAGTGGACAACTAAATATTTTTTCACTGAACACCGATCATCTGCTGTTTGCCTGATATGCCAAGAAACTGTGGCAGTTTTTAAAGAGTATAATATTAGCCGTCACTTTGCCACAAAGCACGCTAATTATGCTAGCAAGCTCTCAACAAAAGAACGGGAAGCTGCTGCTGAGAAGGTGGCAGCTAATTTGAAGGCTCAGCAAAGTTTTTTCACCATCAAACTGCCATTCAAGAGTCAAGTACCAAGGCCAGTTTTATGCTTTCATTCAAAATAGCAAAGGCCAGCAAACCACTGTCTGAGTGCGAGTTTTTAAAAGAATGTATGGTAGAGACAGCAGGAATTTTGTGCCCGGAGACCAAAGACAAATTTGAGAAAATCAGTTTATCACGGCGGACAGTGACTCGCCATGTGGAACTAATAGATGAAGATATCACCAGCAGATTAAACAAAAAGATGAAGTCATTCACTTTTTATTCTTTAGCACTGGATGAAAGCAACGATGTCAAAGACACTGCTCAGCTCCTCATTTTTATCCGAGGAATCAACAAAACTTTTGAAATAACAGAGGAGTTTTAGACAATGGAGTCTCTGAAAGGACAAACACGGGGAGAGGACTTGTTTGAACGGGTGTCTGCTGCCATCGAAAACATGAAGCTTCCCTGGAGTAAGCTTGTTAACGTCACCACAGATGGATCTCCGAATTTAATGGGAAAAAACGTTGGCCTGCTGAGGAGAATCCAGAATAAAGTGAAAGATGAAAACCCTGACCAGGATGTCATTTTCCTCCACTGCATCATCCACCAGGAATCTCTATGTAAATCGGTGTTACAGCTGTATCATGTTGTGAATCCTGTGGTGAAACTCGTCAACTTCATACGCACACGGGGACTTCAGCACCGTCAGTTCATTGCGTTCCTGGAGGAAACTGATGCGGATCACCAGGACCTGCTTTATCACTCCCGTGTCCGCTGGTTGAGTTTGGGCAAAGTGTTTCAACGAGTGTGGGAGCTCAAAGAGGAGATTGGCGTGTTTTTGGAGCAGCAGGGGAAGACTGATGAATTTCCTGAGCTGAGCAACAAGAGCTGGATGTGTGACTTTGCATTTGCTACGGACGTATTTTCACACTTGAATGAGCTCAACGTGAAACTGCAGGGGAATGAGCAGTTTGTGCATGACATGTACACAAATGTGAAAGCCTTCAAATCCAAGCTGGCTTTATTCTCCAGGCAGATTTTGAACAAGTCATTCACTCATTTTCCTAGACTAGCCATGCTGAAAGAGGCCGGAGCAAAAGTAAAGAAATACAGTGAGTCACTGGATGCACTGCACGGAGAATTCTGCCGTTGGTTTTTGGATTTCGACAAAATTGACAAGTCACTTCAATTGGTGGCCTTTCCTCTGTCACAAGACCCCGAAACAGCTCCAGAGGAGCTTCAGCTCGAACTGATCGACCTTCAGTCCGACCCTGCCTTAAAAGAGAGGTTCAGCTCTCTGAAACTAAATGACTTCTATGCTTCACTCAATGATGCCGCGTTTCCAAATCTAAGGCGAAAAGCGCAGATGATGTTGGCTTTGTTCGGCTCTACTTTCGTGTGTGAACAGACCTTCAGCATCATGAACATCAACAAAGCCAGCCACAGATCCAAGTTAACAGACCTACACCTCAGATCCATCCTGAGAATTGCCACAACAAAACTAACTCCAGACTTTGATGCGCTGGCTAAAAAAGGAGACCAACAACACTGCTCCCATTAAAATGTGTGTGTCTCTGTGATACGCACATTGTTAAAATAAACAGTCTTGGCAGATCAAATATAACGCTTCACAGACTGACTTGCTGCAACTGTTTCGTCCTTGCACTGGTCGTTGTTGACTTTTGGCACCGGGGAAACAAATTGAATAAAAGGAACAGGACAAGTACATCTGCATCTCCTACCGTTTTTGAAAAAAAAAACAGTCAGGAGGAGAGTGATGGTGATATCCTGAAGGATAACAGAACTTTCAGTGCTTTAAAATAAAATGGTTATTTATTTGATTTTCAGTGTTTAAAGACTCATTGCTATTTTGCAGAGAGATTATTAGTGGGAGAGCAACATTTTGAGCCAAAATTGGGGACAGTTGAGAGGTTTGGATATTCCTAATTCTATAAAGCTATTTATTTGCACATACCTCTCAACCTCTTAATGCAGAAAATCTGGACAAGGCCAAATATATTGGGGGAACATACAAACAGTATTAAAAATTGACCTTGTATAAATTGAAGACAGTTGATAGAATATCAGGTCTTGCTTTAGCATGCATTTTTCTAAAGATTATGACGTCTGAAACTTAACGTCGGTCATTATTTAGTGACTTTATTCCTCAATGATTTGCCAGAAAAGTTTTATTTTGCATTTTACAGCATGAACACCAATAAATATCTGCTAAACAAAGCAATGCAGTCTCACAATGAAACTAGACTTAGCATTAAAACTTCTCTACCCTTGAAACTCACATTCATTGAGACAGCATTGAAACCCACATTCAAAGAAAATACATTTTGCCAGTGGCAGATAAAGTAACTTTGGGCTGTTTTCAAATCATAGGCCCCTTGCACATGAAAAATACACATGCTCTTTGATATACCTTCCATCATAAAAGTCTACTCAAACTTCTACAGTCCACCAGTATCAGTAAATATGCACAATCTCTGAACTAGTAAAAGCCATCTACATAATTCCACATTAGAGAAATCTGTAACTAATGAAGAGGCTGCTGCTAGCAAACAACTTTATATTTCATGGTTTCATCTACAAATAATGTGCCTGTTGCCCTTGAGGAATAAATTGCCTATGTTGCATTAAAAACAATGATACGCTAGTAATATTGCAATAGGGAATGGATGGCAAACTAATAACAGGTTCATAGTTGCTACTAGATATCTTCGCCAAAATGGACTACAGCATCCACCCCCCTTTACAACACAGTACAGTATCAGCAATGCATCTACCTACTGTGGGAGAAGAACCCACAGTCTTCTGCATCAAAAGCAAGTACACTACCTGTTGTGCTATTAACAGTACAAGCAGACTCAGCATAAGCAGCACTAAACTTAAGTTCCCCTGCAGCTCTCAGCTCCTTGTAAAATGTCGACACTCAGCTGTATCTCTGAACTTTGCAGCACAAGAAATCTGGAAAAAGCCAACATTTATTGGGGGGAGGGACAAAAGCCCAAAAAACAGGGACACATTTTAAACATTGCTTGTATAATTTTGGAAAGTTGCTAGAATAAAATGCTGCATTTTCACCATGCATGTCTTGAACCCAGAACCATATGCACTATAGTCAGTGCAACATACCACTATGCTAAATCAGCAGTTTGAAAAATAGGAAGACAAACTTAATGGCTATCATTTAGATAGCTTTCAACATCTTAGCACAAAAAACCTGGACAAACAAAGCCAATAATGAGGGAATACAAGTTCAGTTCTCACTTCACACCTTAGCACAAACAACCTGGACAAACAACAAAAACAATAATGGGAGAAATACAACTTCAGTTCTCACCATAGCTCACAACCATTAGAAAAGCAAATCTGAACAAAGTTCAGAAATGGTGGTGGTTAGGGACTTTAGGCTCTTCTTACCCTGAAGCAAAGGTACAGGGTTTGAGCCTGAACACCTATAACCAGCAGGTGTATTATGTGGGGGCATTTTCACACACACACCAGTTCAAACTAACCTGCCATCACACACACACACACACACACACACCAGTTCAAACTAACCTGCCATCACACACACACACACACACACACACACACACACACACACACACACACACACACACACACACACCAGTTCAAACTAACCTGCCATCACACACACACACCAGTTCAAACTAACCTGCCATCGCACAAACACACACCAGTTCAAACTAACCTGCCATCACACACACCAGTTCAAACTAACCTGCCATCACACACACACACCAGTTCAAACTAACCTGCCATCACACACACATACCAGTTCAAACTAACCTGCCATCACACACACACACACACACACACACACACACACACACACACACACACACACACACACACACACACTTACACACACCAGTTCAAACTAACCTGCCATCACACACACACACCAGTTCAAACTAACCTGCCATCACACACACACACACACACACCAGTTCAAACTAACCTGCCATCACACACACACACCAGTTCAAACTAACCTGCCATCACACACACACACACACACACACACACACACACACACACACACACACACACACCAGTTCAAACTAACCTGCCATCACACAGACACACCAGTTCAAACTGACCTGCCATCACACACACACACCAGTTCAAACTAACCTGCCATCACACACACACACCAGTTCAAACTAACCTGCCATCACACACACACACACCAGTTAAAACTAAACTGCCATTTGCCATCAGTTCAAACTACCAAACTGCCATCACACACACTTCAACTGCCATCTGCCATCACACTTCAAACTAAACTGCCATTTGCGATTGTGCTGGACACACACAATATCTGCGCTTGCATGCACACACTTACTTCAATTGATTGCCTCAATGATAATCCTCTGTTCGTTGCGCTTGCCTCAATAATCCTCTGTTCATTGCGCTTGCATTGCCTTCCATTTGTGAATGCTCATTTCCCGCTCACAGCCAGCCGGACATGATGTGAGCTCACTTCCGACTGGCTGCTATCCTCCTTAAAGGAGCCAACACCTCCTTAAATGTACGTACGTTTTTTTTTTTTTTTTTTCAAAAAAGCTACCCCCCTCTAAAAAAGTTGTACTGAAATCAGTACAGTGCGTATGCCTCCCAACGTCCCTGATCTAGTGTAATCCCTACAACCACCATAGACCAAGGGTTATATAAGCCATCTGCAACTGTTGGAGTGCCCTTAATGGTAAAGGGAGAGCCGCTTGTGTCAGTCACTGAAGAAGTGGCAGAGAATGTTTCTATGTCTAGTCAGAAATGTGTGCCCTTTCCTAGGGAAGCTATGGCTAGCAACTGTTAGTTTCTTCGGAACTTCCTGCTAAAAAGAAACAAAAAATGAAGCATATATTCTCTCCTGTCCCAGTTACACTGGATATGTATAATTTACTGGAATTAGTTCAGGGTTTACTGTAGGCTTTAAACCCCTCTAGTTTAGCTAACTCCAGTAAGATTAAAATATATTCCTCATTTTCTGAACATATTCATGTTGTTGACCCTCAGTATGATGACACTGAGACAGAGAAAGTGGTTACTCCGCATACTTTAGATTGTGATTCTGAGGAGATTATAGCCTCTGTCAGTCCCATTTAAGGATTCTCTTTCTCTGAGACAATTTTCAGAATGAATTACTTATTTCAATGGGAAAACAGTGATGTTTCTCCATCCCTCAGAAAGCATTGTGATTTGCTACAACTAGAATGTTCAGAATCTCCCCTAATCCTTTGGTTCTTTCTGCCTTGCAGGATGTTTTTGTCATTGTCTGAAATTTCCCTGACAGTCAACCTGTTGGTCCTAAAAAAGGCATATAGATTATATGAGGTTCCCAAGTCTTTTAAGATTTTATGTACTTGTCCCAGAGCTGATCCGGCAGCTTTTGGTTTAATGAGTTCATCTACTGCTAAACTTTTAGTAACACTAATCCATTCCTTCTGACATGAGAGGAAGGAGAAGGAAGTGTTTCCTGGTCACTTCTGAGGATATGAGGAATGTTGTGGCATGAGTTGCCTCTTGTAGAGAAAAACCTGCTTTGTGTAATGTGCTTTCTACTGTTCCTCAAGTCATTACCCATTGTTTAAAATGTGCATATGACTCTATGGATGCCACTTCCAGTGCTGCTGCTTCTGAAACTGGTATGTGGAAGTTTGCCTGGTTGCATTCCCAAAACCTCCCAAAAGGTGTCGAAAATTAAATTTTGATTCATCCTCGGATAGAGAATTACGTAGTTTTTGGACTTTCTGCTGCAGAGGAAATTAAAATGTTTGCGAGGGTGAAGCTGATTCTAGGGATCTCTCAGATTTTTTCAGTCTTTTTTTCTCCATGTTTACCAAGAGATTTGATGTTCCCTAATCTAATTTTCAATAGAAAACTGGTAAGAAGATGTTTAAAAAGCAGTGGCAGGGAGGTTTCAAAATGAAAGCAGGAATCCCCTAGAACAAAGGATAATCTAATAAGTCTGAATGACTATATGATGGACTTTTCTTCCCCCTTCCATCATAACAGTCCTTTAATCCTTCCAGAAAGTCTGAACCTCCATTTCTCTCTTTGGAAACAGATTGTTTCAGACAGACGGGTACTAAGAGTAATACAATGATTTTACAAAGGGCAGTGGGAGTCTCTACCTCCTTTTCAGGGGACCAGACCAAACTCTTCCTTTACTCTTGTCATCCAACATTGGCTGGCTCACGGGGGTGATAGAAGCTAGTTTGGAGAAGGGTTTTATTCTAGGATGTTTCTGCTGCCAAAGAAAGAAGTCTTGTGGAAACCAGTTCTTGACCTTTTGTTTCTGAACTAGTTTGTGATAGTTCTCAAGTACAAAAGCTTGTCTCTTTAAAACTTATTACCCCTTACTTTCCTTTTGAGTTTCTTGGTGACTCTAATTTTAAAAGATGAAAATCAACTCATACATATTTCCAGATTTTAGGTGTTTATTAAGGTTTTGTGAGTCTGTATCACTTTATTATTTCTCTACCTTATCATTTGGGCTATCTACTGGCCCAAGGGTTCTCGCAAAGTGTCTAGCTCTTGTGATAGCTTACTGCAGACTGCAAAGACATTCCTTCCTTATTTAGGCAACTTGCATATCTATGTAGAGTCTTTTTCAAAGTCTCAGGAATCCCTCACTTGGATAAAGGATTTCCTATACAGACTGTGATTCCAAGAGACCATTCAAAAATGTTTTTGACTTTCACAGGAAAAACTAATAACCAACCAAACGAGCCAACAACCAAACTATGAATAAAGTAAGGATGCTGCAGAAAATCACCAGATGAATGTTTTAATAAAAAACACAAGCAATGGTTAAATGCTTTCATCTTAAACTGATAGACTTCTTAAGAAACATTCTTGTACACTGACATCACTTCCTTAAATAAATAAAATAATATCACATAATCCCTACATAAAAACAAAATACTCATATTGAGTAATAAACATATATAAAAACAATTAATATACCAAAACATCTTACAAGGTAAAATGATACTATTTACACAAACAAAATCCTGTATTCAACAGGACTGAAGTTTCAGCAAAGATCCAAGAGAAGAGTAATCATTTATACCAAGAAATTCTTAGTATTAGTTTTCAGTTGCCACTTCAACTCACATAATTCAAGGGTTTCATTATACGTACTACATTTTGGATTAAAACCGATTTTGTCAAGACAAGAAAAATTGAGTGTGCACATTGTGCTGTGTGACTATGTAGTACATTACTATAGTACATTACTTTTTTCTTGAAATCACATATATGTTCATAAATTCTGTCTTTAAATTGTCTCTCAGTTTTTACAACATAGAATGCAGCACATTGCTAACATATTGCTGCATAAACAACTCCTTAGGATTCACAATTACAGTATTGGTGACTGTGAACCATACCGTAAGAAGCAATATATACCTGACAAGCTTATAGAATATATGGATATTGGCTGCGCATTTTACACTTATAGGTACCAACACTATGACCAACAATGGCTTTGTGAAAACCAAAATTTTTAAAATATTTTTTCAAACTTTTCCCCTTCTTAAATATCACCTTGGGCTTATCACAAGCTACTTTAATATATTCTTTCTCACAATTAAAATGTTACCAATTTTTGGTCATAATGCCCCTAATATCTTTAGCATCTGTGCTAAAAGGGGTAACCATAACTCTAGTGTACCCTTTTTAACTCATTTGTTACACCATACTGACTATCACAATCTGGTACCCCTGTCTGGTACCCCTAGTGCTCTGCTACCAAATAGATACCATTTAATGCTTATTCAAAACCTCTTTGAAAATAGGGTCCACAATTTCAAAGGATAACCCCTATTCAAAAACATTGTTTTTAGTGTAGCCACTTCATGAATAAACAAGTTAACAGAAACAATCCTGGACAACTGAACTAACTGCCATTTAACTAAGGCCTTCTTTTCATATAGGGCATGACAAATGTTATACTACAGCAAAGAGTTTAAATATGTTAGTTTTCTATAAATGTTTGAAACAAAGACCTTGTTATTTTGATCATTGCAAATCTGAATATCCAAATAATACAACACAACGCATCCTGAGATGAGTGCTGAGTAAATCATCTCAAAAATTCACAAATGTAATTTATATAATCAATAAATTCTAAAAACTGGTGTTCTGCTCCAGTTCACAGAATCACAGAATAAAGCCATCACCCAAAAATCTAGTATATCATTTCTAATGCCCTGTGAACTTGGAGTTATATTTTTCCCATTAGGCCATAACTAAGTTGGCAAAAATGAGGGTACACACAGCCCCCATTGCCACACAAACATTTTGATGAAAGTATGGTCCATCAAAGTAAATAAAGTTGTTTGTTAAAACAACCTCCATAAATTTACAAAGCAGTTTGGTAATTAAAAAAAAAAAAACACGAAACCAAATAAGTCCAAGGTCATGTGGAATCATGGTGAAAAGATCCTTAACACTAATTATGACAAAGATCAGGTTGCTATCATATAATTCCACTGTGATTTTTTTTTTTAAATCCCAAGAATCCTTTAGTAAATATTACAGAGCTTCACAAACATTTTAAGCTTGGTGTTAAACTTAGCCAAAGGATGAGTATTATAACTACACTCATTCACTATCAGTTGAAGTAGTGGATCAATCACATCCTTGTGGATCTTGGGAATACCAAATATGGAAGGGATATAATGAGTTTAGTAATTTTTAAAAATCTATTTCTTCTCACAGGATTATTTTTCTGGGGTGTCTGTTGGATACCTTAGTTCAAAATCCCTTTCTTCCACAGGAAAAATAGATCTGTACCTAGATACTTTCCTGATATTTTTCACTCAGATTCCCATCGAAAGGGAATTCCTCAGGATTCTGTCTCCTGACATTAATGATATACATGATGCCCCTTGAAAGACACCACATGAAAAAAATTACAGTGGTACATAAAAGCTCTGTGGGCCCAGCATCAGCATCCATTGACTTTTCAAACCCAGCATCAGCATCCATTGACTTTTCAAACTCAGCATCCATTGACTTTTCAAACCCAGCATCAGCATCCTTTGACTTTTCGAATTCAAGTTCTAGGAGTTGTAAAAAGGGAGACTCTGTGGTGGAGACACTAAATCTCTGAGTCTGGGTCTCCCATTCTCCACTCCTATTTCAGCACAGTCAATCACAACAGATGCCTCAGACTTTGCTTGGGGAACAGTGTCAGTGGGAATAAAGGTATAGATCAAAAAAGGACAGACCAAAACACATCAACATAAAACAGATGTTAGCTCCCAAAAATACTCTCAACTCTCTAAATCATCTGTGGTCCACTGGACCTCTCCAAGTGTTTACAGACACCACAGTGATGTGGTACATAAACAAAAAAGGGGGAATCAGATTTTGCCCTCTGTGCAGGCTAGCCAAGGTAGCCTGGGATACAGCGTTTCAGAAAATCTCACTCTACAGGCATTTTACTTTCTATCAGAGCAAATTTGGTGGGGCAGACAAGCTGAGTAGGACCAGGCCAGACCCTTATGAATGTAAACTGTATCAGAGCATCTTCAAAGATTTTATCCATATGTTGGGAACACCTCAAACAGATATTTCTACCTCTCCTCTCCTCTAAACAATCAATTGGAAAAATTCTACTCCAGGACTCCATGCTAGAAGGCATGGAAGACAAATGTCTTTTCTTTGGACTTGAATGTTCCTGTATGCTTTTCCACTCTTTCTGCTAATATCCAGGGTACTTCTGAAGAATCAGAAGGACTTTCCAAAGATCATTGTTGCGATTCCCTTTTAGCCCAGACAACAGTGGTTCTCCATTCTTCTGGAAATGGCCAGAGGCAATTACCACAAGCTTCCTCACAGACTGAATTTACTCACACAGGGCCAGAGCTGTTTGATACATTTTGAGCCCAAACAACACCAAGTGACTAAAGAAACACAAAACATATATAATTTTTGCTTTTTATTGTATTTAATGCAGCTGTCGTTACACTGACTGGGCAGAGTTTTGTGTTTTATGACCTTAAAATGGATTAAAAGGGCAACCTAAGCCATCTTCAAGAGAAATCTTGATGAGTGGATGGGAAATAAAAAATTCACCCTGGGGATAACTCTACTGGCTCTACTCGACAGAGGCACTGGGAACTAGGGTCGGGTGGCATGATGCCAGGGTAATCCTATGGGCCAGGCTTGTAAAGGCTCCAGGGCCATTAGCCTCGTACACACCTATGAACCTTTGAACCAGGGAATGAAGGAACAAGGTCATTATGTAAGTGTATCCATTGAGGCAGTGCAGGCAGAGAAGCATTTAAAATTAAAATAGCTGCTTATTCTAGGCTTGCTATTTACATATTATCAAGCTGCTTTTATAATTTTAGCTCAGGGCTTTGTAATGTTGGCTTTGTGCCAACTCAGGACTTTCTGTTTCAGCATTGGTGCATGGTCTCATCTTTGAAATGAACTTTAATGGAATGGGAATATTAGGATAATGTTACCAGAAATATATATATATATATATATATATATATATATATATATATATATATATATATATATATATATATATATATATTGTGTGGATTTGCAAGTCACTTTAATGGAGCTTCATTTTACCAAGTTTACTTTAAGCCAAGCTATCCATCTCCCTGTCTTCTTCTATCCATCTCCCTGTCTTCTTTCCAGAACCTAAAATTGAGGATGAAAGGATATTTCATACCTTGGCTGTCCACAGACAGCTCAAGTACTATCTTGACAGAACAAAGTCTTTCAGAACTTCTGATCAGTTGTTCATTTCTTGTGAAGGTAAGAAAAAGGGCAACCAGTATCACCACGACAAATAAAATATTCCAGTATAGTCAGGGATGATTCCACCAGGACATTGGCTTATTCTCTGACTTTTTGGAAAGGCTTGGGTTCTAGAAGTATTCTAGCAGCAGCAGCTGGGTCTTGTTTGCATACTTTTCAGAGCAGTTTAAACTAGATTCATTTTCCAAGTCTAGAACAGGCTTTGTTTGGATCATTCTGCAGGAGCTCCTGGACCTCATCCTTCCACCTTCTAGTTCTATCCCAACTATGATAATCTATCTATATAGCTTGTGCTGCTACAGCAGTGACTGAATGATGAATTTTGTACAGTTATGTATGAAAACTTACAGTAACAGTAGCTATTTGAATGATTGCTACTACAGTACCTGCTTCCTTCATCCATTACCCCTGTTTTTTTTTGTATGTTTTTATGCTGGGGTGTGGGCAT
This sequence comes from Protopterus annectens, assembly GCF_019279795.1. Classification (NCBI taxonomy): domain Eukaryota; kingdom Metazoa; phylum Chordata; order Ceratodontiformes; family Protopteridae; genus Protopterus; species Protopterus annectens. Next base: position 582,389,200 of record NC_056743.1, on the reverse strand, counting down.
ATATTGTTATTATGTTCCAAGCATCATCCTTCTCTGGGCTTTAGCCTCCCTCTGTCTGTTGTCATGAAAGCTCTGAAGGGCTTAGCACCCAAACCTGACTTTTTGTTAGCTCAGCTCAAGCTCACTAATGGACTCACTAATGGTTTGGCCATATGGAAAGTGCCCTGAAGATTTGGAAGCCGGACAGCTATTATATTTTTGCAGGATATAACCCATATAGGTTAAGCTACTGCAGCAGTGATCATTTGAACATCTACTGTTATGGTAAGTTTACTTATATGACTATACTTAGTTAACACTATGAAGAGATAACACACTGTGGGATTTTTCTATCAAAATCAGTACGCAGATCATCTTTGGTCATTTTTTTCTACATTATCTAAAGAGGTTAAACAACTCTGTGTGTGTCTTATTACCTAGAGGAAGGTAGGAGAGTTGTAGGTGGAAGAGGTGGCCAACAATCACCTGGAAAATGAATGTAATGACACAGCTGTGCCCATTAATGCTCACAAAACATAATGTTATGCTCATGACTGTAATCCCTAAAATTAAAAAACTTTAGTGAACCTGACTTAGATCATAGACACCTTAGATACTTTGAGTTGTTGACCCATAAAGTGTCTTCTGTTTGGTACACATACTTATTTTGTTTCCCTCTTCAAAAAATCATGCCTTTGCTAGAGAAAATTGCCAAAGTCATATGCATAAAACCTAATGAAGAAACCCTGGCAAAAAGCTCCAGATATGAATACCACTTGTTGCTATCAAGGTATTTGAAAACAATGGCTAATTGATGTGCCAAATAAGGATTTCTCACCGAAGAAGTACATGGCTTTAAGGTGAGGGCAAAGTAAGTGTCCAGATTTGTTGTGATTTACTGCTGCCATATTTTCTGTAAGATAAATTTATACCTGTAAATTGGCACAGGGTTATTATAATTTGTAACCAAACATTTGGCTTGCTGAACCAAAATCTTTTGCAAACTATGAAATGTATGTATCTTTCAAGGATATGAATAACTGATTCATGGAAATGTTCAGGGCTAGGACCTCTGATTTAAAGATTGCTGTTTACCCTCATTATACAGTAAGACCAGAGTGCTACAAGAGTCATTTCAGGGCCCTCTACTTTTCTGATTTTCCTCTGTGGTATTTCCTTCATCTGTTAGTTATGGAACTGATACATACAGATAGCTAAACAAACATAAGATGTCGAAATCTCCAAAGGAAATAAAATGACGATTGTGTTTTCTTCCAAAACCTGTGTTGAGTGATTTTTAGTGAATGGGAGAAGTAAGGCTTCTTGTGGAGAATTGTCTGAAATAGTGATAAATAGTGAGTTAATAGGAGTGTGCTTAGTTTGTAGTTATAGATTTACTGAGTAAACACCTGCACTCAGGATAAGGCTACTTACTTCTGGGCCAGCAGACAGTGGCACTGGGAACTAAGGTCGGGTAGCATGATGCCCGGGTAATCCTATGGGCTAGGCTTGTAAAGGCTCCAGGGCCATTAGCCTCGTACACACCTATGAACCTTTGAACCAGGAAATGAAGGAACAAGGTCATTATGTAAGTGTATCCATTGAGGCAGTGCAGCCAGAGAAGCATTTAAAATTAAAATAGCTGCTTATTCTAGGCTTGCTATTTACATATTATCAAACTGCTTTTATAATCTTAGCTCAGGGCTTTGTAATTTTGGCTTTGTGCCAACTCAGGCCTTTCTGTTTCAGCCTTGGTGCATGGGTTCGTCTTTGATATGATATTTCCAGTTAGTTGCATATAACTTTAATGGAATGGGAATATAAGGATAATGTTGCCAGAAATAAAAATATATATTGTGTGGATTTGCAAGTCACTTTAATGGAGTTTCATTTTCTGTCTTGATCTTCTTCTGATTTTGTGCGAACAGCTGTTTTATTTTATGTAAATTGTTTTAAAATTCTACTTGGGGTAACTTAGTTTTACTTTTACTTTTATTGCAGTTTTGATATGTTTTGCTGCAGCCCAGGTGCTGCAAATGTGCTGCAGGGACAGGTGTATTATTTATGATGGTATTTACCCTTTTCCCATGGTTTTGCCACAGTGGACTTAGTATAGTTACATAAGGGGGTGTGTGGTGCAGGAATCCCTCCCTCCCGTATTGCATTACAGGGAGATTTCTTTCTGCAAAAACTGTCTTTTTTTTCTTGAACTTGTTTCAATCTTTGTGGCTCTGAATTTTATTGATATGAAGTCAGTATTTTTTTTATTCTATCAAGTGCCATAAAAGTCTGTAACTTTGCACTGACAAAACAGTACCACAATCAAGACACTGATGTATCCACATTTATCAAAAGGCATAGTTTTGCTTTTGCCAAGATTAACCCAAAGACCTTTATCACATGTGCCTTAATACAGCTGAGCTAGGTCATCCTTACTATTTACAGAATTAACAGAGTATGATTGAGCAGAAGACTTGGTGACCATATCTTCAATGTGAAGATAAACATTTAAGGGTGGAAGTTCCACATGCTAAAAAGAACAAATATAAAGATAAAGACGGAACTAAGAACTGTCTTCTAAGGAATGCTACTTTTAATAAAACGAATCTGAGAATTTTGACACCGAAGATGCACCCTAAATGTCCTATCAGTTAAATAAGTGTCAAAGCAGGATAATCTTGAGCTATTTAAATGAAAGCTCAGAAATCAGCGTAGCATGTTTATAGAGTGAAATGATTTTGTTAGATTTACAAATGCAGCTTGAGTAAGTTCCATGTCTTTATAGAAAGAGTTAGTAAATGAAAGGAAAGTAGAAGCCGTGCCAAGGAGCATGCAGTAGACCATTTAGCTCTAAATGAGATATGAGACTCTTAAATATTGTCTTTTCCAATATTTTATCTAGAAGGTTTAGTACATGATACCAACATATAGGATTCAGCCTTGTCATGTAATCCTTATTTAAGCAAAGGAATAACATATGCATGATTCCTGATCTGTGGAAATATTCCAACATTTAAAAATGAATTAATGATGCACATTGGTGGTTCACCCATGAATATATCACAGGCATGTAGGATTCTGTTTTCACATGACTAAAACAGTCTCACAGCCTTTTATTTACACTAGCTAAAGAGACATCATTAAATCTGAAAGTAGTTATTCTCAAAGCCAAAATCTGCTTGCTGCAGTTTTAGTTCAGAAAAGTGGAGCTGCTTTGTTTGTTGAGCTGAAGTTCTGTGTAAAAAAGCTTTGCAAATGAAATTGCATGCTAAAATTTCAAAAATAAAATCTTGAATGAAGCCACATTGTGTATCAGATTAAATGTTGGCTGTCATATTTCCAATTGCTGCTGTCTGTTTTCTTTTTTACATGTCCATTCCTTGGTCCTCATGTTAAAGGGTATCCTGTGGGCTGGGGATTGTAGGTCTCTAGGAATTTTAAGAGGTAGAATGTTAAGTATACTAAAAAGTATGTGTTCTTGAGGTCATTTTGCCCTGTACGGGGATGATCTACTGCATGCCTCTCAACATTGAGTCTACTTTCCTTTCATTTACTAACTCTTTCTATAAAGGCATGGAACTTACTCATATTAACTTTTACTACAGGAAAAATATCTAAAACAGAGCAGAGTTTCTTTATTCCAAGTTCAAGCTGTCATAAGAACAATGAGTTGTATAAGTCACATAACTGCAGTCTCCTTCACTGTCCTTTTAACTCCTGTACATATTATGGACTCAGTCCAGTGGCTCAAAACAGAGTTTATTCATAACAGAAACCAATACAGTTCCTGAAGCAGTGCCTGATGCAAAACATAGCCTTTGACAGTTCGACCTTTCTTCCAGAAATGAGCTAACTCTCCACGGTATGTAACAGGTATAAGCACAAATTGTAGCAAAAATAGACAGGTTTTCACTCATCAGCAAACAGAAGCTCTTCTCCTATCAGACCGATAAGTATCAGAATGTAGAAGAGTCAGTATATTCTAATAGTTATTTATAATGCCAAGACACATTGTTACAGTCCAGATAGTCATATATTCAGAAGTTTCCTGACACTACCAATTTTCACTTCTAAGTTAAAATATGTTACTCCGAGGTTTTAAGGAAAATCCATTCGACAGACTTTAGCTTCTGAAGTGAATTAACCATTTCTGTTCCACCAGACCAAATCAAGCCAAGACTAATCCACAGCCTAGCCATGGAATACATTATATAATGCCACATTGCAGACCCAAGGGGTCATATGACCAGTATGGACAGACTATAAATTAGAGACAGTCTGTCCATATTACTGTGTATAAACCACAGGTGATACCGTTTTTTAAATGTAAAAGGTTGAAGGAAAAGTTCCCAGCAGGCCATCTTTATATTTTTCCCTCTGGGTTATGACAAACACCAGAGAGGGGTATGAAATGGGCATCCTAACAAATAATACATGATAGATAGATAGATACAAGTGCCCATTTAATCAGCAAGTCCTCTTTGTCACCTGTGGCACATCTAGTGTCCTGTGGCACAAGCTTCATACTAAAGAGCCAAAGTGTTCTTTGTCCTAATACACTGAAATAGGACAGTGTCCAGGCCAGCAAGCAGGTTGTTTTAGATTCATGAAGGCTGCTTCAGTATCATGAGTTCCCTTGATTCTTTGGAGATCTGTAAGTTCTATCAGAAGATAAGCTACCTCTGTAAAATTAATTGTAAACTCATGCTAATAAGTCATTAATCCTAGAAAGGCTCTAAACTACTTCATATAGGGACTGTCTGGGACCAGTTTTGTACTGCTTCCACTTTTTTTCATTTGTGTTTTTATAAAGTATCTCTGTCGGTGACAAATCCCATATGTTTTGCTTTGGCTTTGGATATACCTGTCTTACATTTTGAGAAGTTAGCCATCAAATCTGCCTGCAATAAGACATCCAACATGGCATGCACCTTAAACAAATAGCTGTTCCATATTTACTAATGACTATGTCATCCAAATCTGCCACAGCATAGCAAACATGGGAGTCTCAAAATTTTATCCATAGGTCACTGGAATGTGGCTGATCCCCCATGCAGACCAAATGACAGGAACCTATATTGACAAAGTCTGTCTGCAGTAGAAAATCCTATCTTTGCTATGGACTACAGAGTTAAGGGAATCTGCCATTACCTCTTGGAAAGATCAAGTTTAGTTAAATACCAGTTTTTTTCATGTCCTTTCACCAGTTTGTCTACCCTCACACCACATAAGCATCACATTTTGAAATGTTATTTAGCTGGTGAAAATCATTGTACAGTCTTATATTGTTACTGACTTTGGATACTCCATCTCCTGTGTGACTCTTCAATCACCCTAACTTGTAACATTTTGTTTATTGCCAGACATAATGCTAATCTTTGGGACTCAGGGGTTCTGTAAGGCTTAAGCCTTACTTTTCCCCTGTGGACTGTAAAATGTCGTATGTTACCAGGTTAGACCTTACAATGCTTTATCTTTGTGCACGTCACATTTGGAATCCTTAACCTCCATTCGTATGGACAGCATTTGATTTGTTTTCTGTATGCACTGCTGTGCTGTCTGCGGCTGGTGTCTGTTTTTCTCTAGAACTATTGAATGAAATTTCAGAAGCTTTTTTCCATCTTCCAGCATGATTTAACACTTCATACAGGGATTGTCTTGCACAGGCACAGAGAATAAAACAATTTGCCACTTGTATCCAAACAAAAATGTCACTCTCAATGTCACAGGCTTTTCTCTTTGTATGGGCACAGGGTATAAGTAATAAACAAAGAAAACTGTAAGCTGTTTGAGATTAAAGGTTCAGGAAATTCTGTTCAAGTTGTTAGTCTTTTATACAGTGGAATGTATGATGGCACATTTCATGAATAATTGTGCAAGCCATAGAGATGCATGTTTACTGTTAATATGTGCATTCTCTAAAGATGCAGGGCTTCTACCTTCAATCTGTTTTGTTATTTGAGTTCACTTATGGCCTTCAGTTATCTGTGAAAGCTCATTATACACAGCATAGATAATTTTCACATCATACAAGGTCTGCAGACTGGAAGTTGAAAAGTTTAAGCTGTTGTTCTTATCTTTTCAAAGGAATGATCCACTTTATAAATAGATGTGAAGGCATGATAAGCAGACATTCTTTCACTGTAATATGCTGCATATGGTAATAGTGCATGTCTTTTACATGAAGACGACCTGCATGTTTCTGGCATTTTCTACATATTACAAGTTTATTGTTATACAAAGAGAGTTTTGTAAATTAGTCATCAAGCGATGCAGATTCTCATCGGATTCACTGCTGGTAAAAGGGTCAGACACATGGACAAAAGATGTAAGTATAATACTGCTGTTTTTTCTTCTTAAAGATGCATAATGTAAAGAAAGTGTAGAATATTCTGGTGTACAACAGAATGTGTTCAAATCTAGACGGTTTGTTGGCTTTGATTACGATATTGTGAAATCGGTATGCAATGATCTCACTGCACAGTTAGAATTGCTGATATTCTCAAAAATGCTTTGCGGGAACTATATATGACTCATATAGGCCTGGCTTTGGTTTGAGATATTTTAGGAAATAAACCTGTGGCTGTTTATTGACAGTTTGTATATCTATTTTAGCAGTAATTCAATATCAGTAATTTTGGATAGTGAAGTAAAATGGTGCTATTGAAACTTTAGTTGTATAATTAATGAGAAATTACACTGATTTTTTTTTCATTTTTCAGGCTCTTCCTGAAGAAGAGTTCTATTCAAAACATCGAGAAAATCTTTTTTCTACTTCTAGCATGTACAAATAATTAATTTTTTACAGACTTCACACTGAGCAGCACCTGACTTTTGTTGTTACCAGAGTCTAGTTCTTCATGGAACTTACATAAGAGGTGTGACACTTGGCATTGCCTCAAGCCTCGAATAAGGTTATTTATTCATTTAGGCAAATCTTTCATCTTCTAATTCTTATGTATTCTAATTCCATTTCCAAGAGCCCTGCCAGAGTCAGTGTTTATAAAACTTTTAAACTTCAAAGATGTTTTTCTACTTGTGAATTAAGTTAATATTTAAAGCTCCCAGGCGTATGTACACTTTTTAAGCAACCCTTTCTAATAAATTATTTTTAAATGCTCAACAGAGCCAAACTAATATTTCCAGAGCCAAAAGTTCAGCTAAATTACAAAAGACTCACCGCTTAAGCGTTCTTACTTCTGCCCCAAAATAAATTAAAATGTAGGTTTATAGTTTCATAGATGTATACGGAGGCTAATGACCACAAGGGCATTTTTAAGTCTAGCCATGCATCCCAAATCACTGTCAAATTCTGGTATCCTTGATAAGTGTAAGCAGGGGCTTGGGAGGTGAAATATGTACACGCATGGGCCTGGGAGATGAACCATTTACAGGCTGCTTGTGTCCATTAGAGACATAAGTACCAAACCGGGGATGGATTTCCTCTACGCCATCCAATTGTTCAAGTTACACTTGAATTGGTTAAGGAGGAACTCTGCTTCATGTGGATGGGAAGCCTGTTCCAGAGAAGGGATAGTCTCTGGGATACATACCTGTCTCTTCAGCAGGTCCTATTTATATCACATGCAAGATGTAAGTCTTTAGAATTGGCAATTATAGTGCTGCTTGCTTTACAGATATGCAGGAGCTCCATCAGAGTGAGGTCTGACAATGCCTTGTATGCCAGGCATAGATCTCCCCCCCAACAGCATGTAGGAGACAGAATACAGGGATAGAGCCTTGAGGCAGTCTGCACAGGACATGTTATTTTTGCCCTGCATTTTTTTAGTGGACGTTCTAGCTGTTGGATATGCCTGCTTAAGTACATTCCAAATGGCATATTGTACTCAATGATAGGTCTGATGAATGACGAATACAGTAGAACAATAACTTCCTTGGTCCTAGATGCCATACCTTAGTTTATAAGTAGGACAACATATAATTATTTCCTCACTACTGTAGACACTTGATGGTCAAAACTAGATTACTGTCTATGTGTGTCCCCAAGTCCCCGACTACTGGGTCAATTCTTAAAGGTGTGTTGTCAATATGATAGTTACCAGGGGTGGATGATTTCCCAAAGGATACTATTATGCATTTCTTGGTATTTAGTTTTATTCTATGGCTCTGACACCAGTTGTTTGTCTGTGTCAGCCCTTCCTGGAGAACATTTGTGTCAATGGGCAATTCAATGACAGATCCTAATTTGCAATCATCTGCAGATTTAGTCAGCCAGAAGTCATGGACACTGGCCTTGATTTTAGAGAAGCAAATGCCAAAAAGAGTGGTTCCAGAACTGATCCCTGAGGGACTCTGTTTGTGACTGGCCTCTTGTAGATGTGGACTCCACAGTTCTAACTTCCTGGGTCCTGTCAGTCAGCCAGGTAACTATCTACTGTGTTATATAAGGATTTGTACCTAACTTATTAAGTTTGTCAACAATTCCCAAGTGGGGATTGTGTCAAATGTCTTGGCCAGGTCAAGGTATATATAAAACTATATATATATATATATATATATATATATATATATATATATATATATATATACACATACTGTATTATATATGTCTTATCATTGGAAACTGATATTTTGTCACTAGAAGTCTATACGATTTGGATTCTCTGATAGTGATCTGATGAAATCTCAAGGTGAAAAAATGTTTCTACATCAAAAACCAAAGTAAATACAAACATTGCTGACTCTCAGATGGACTTTGGACCTTTTACATAATCTGTAAAGCAGAATAGCTCTATGAAAACATTAGTAATGCCTAAAAGGACACAATAGGGGTCCGAATGGAGAGATGAAAAGTCAGCAAGCAAAGGGAGTAGTAGTGCTGAAATTGAATTCATCCTCAAGTCTTGGTGAGTACCATCACGAGGTGGACCCTGTTTTCAAAAAATCTCACCAAGGTGACACTGATATATAGACTATATTTATATAGCATATATCATAGGCAGAGGTGGGGCAAAAATAAAAGAGATAGCTGGGTGTACAAGACCCAGGATAAAAAAGTGCCCAACCCTGGTAGGCACACTGGTGCCAGGACTGGAAAAAAATGACAGTGTAGAACCCTCAAAATACAGAAGCATTCCTACAATGGGGCCAGGCCAGAACCAGGGGGGAAGATGGCTCCCTGTTGTAGAAGGAAGTAGCAGTCCACATAAATCACAAAAACTGATAGGCCAAAGAAGAGCCATAAAGACGATAGAGTGGACTATTGAGGATAAGAAAGAAATTATGTATTGTTATTATTATGCAAAAAGGCCCAAAATTTCCAGATACAAGATATACAAAATGATCAAGAGAGAAATTAGAGGAAAGAAAAATACTTCTGCAAGAAAAAGTGTCAGAAGCTTCAAATGAAAATTTGCATTCATTAATACAACAGATTTGTGATAAACAGTACATAGATCAAGAAACTTTGATCTGTTTGGAAAAATAAGTATCTGAGGGATGAGAAAATATAAACAACAAAACCTAGAGATATTGAAAGTATAAAAAAGAAATATGGACATGGGAAAGAAAGAGAGATTTAATATGGTGCAATATTTATGCAAAGCAGAAAGCCAAATTAATCAATATAAAGACGGCAGCCCCAAAGCTATTCGAAGAGAACTACAGGAAAAGGCATTCGGATATGGAACATTTCACAATAAAAAAATATCACAAAAATGGAACATAGAAAAGAAGATTAGTAAAGTAGAAGCTTAAAAAATAGAAGTTGAAGTTATGGACTGCCTGTGAAGTGAAGGATTTGGTGCAGGTTTAACACAGGTTACATCACAGCATGATGGAGTGAGTCCCCAAAGTAAGAAGAAGCAGGAAGATCAGGAGACATCTGAACAAAAAATATGGACATGAGAAAGAAAAATAGATTTAATATGGTGTAATATTTATGCAAAGGAGAAAGCAAATCTAACCAATACAAAAAGAGCAGCACCAAAGATATTTGAAGAGAAATACAGGCAAAGTAATACAGACATGGAAAATTTTACAATACAAAAAATAAGAGGACAAAGAGGAAAAGTAGAAAAGGAAATTAGTAATGAAGAAGTTAAAGAAATAGAAACTGAGATTATGGAGTACCTGCAAAGTGAATGCTTCAGTGTAGAAAATCTAATTCAGATAACATCACAACAGGATAGAGCAATGGATATCCAAATTAAGGGGAAACCAGTGGAACAGGAAGCAATTGGTCAGGTGCTATATGAAGATATTTTTTACCCTTCCACAGGAAACCAGTATAAAGGTTCACTTGAAGCTAGACAACAAGGGAAGGAACAGGAACCTCTGATGCAGTCAATGTTGAGGAGTGATAGGCCAGTGAGTTCCCATATGACAGAGCAACGGGTGTCACAGGATGAAATTGAAGAGTGTGCCATAGGAAGATGCTATACAACTTTCTATAGAATGTCCACAGGAAACAGAAAACAAGGGATGTGCCCTCAGTATGGAAGAAAACAAGCTAAGAGAAGAGTTGCTTGATTTAATAGACATGGATAGATATAGTAAGATCAATGAGGGAAATAGACTGCAGAAGATCAATAAAATCTCAAAAGTCAGAAGTCTGATAAAACAAATGAATGCAGTAATTAGGACTGTCCATAGAGACCCATGTGATATAATAGAAGTAAACAGGATATACTACTGTGCTGCTAAATTAATAACTGATAAAATTCTACTACAAGAACATAGGGTAGCGAGGGAAAGGAAGGGGAGAAATCGAATACCATCATGGAAGTATCGAATAGAGAAAACTATAAAGTTAAGACAAGAACTATTTCTGTTAGAAGACTATAGAACAGGGAATAGATCAACAAAATACTAAGAAAGATAGATGTGATAAAAGCAATGAGCAGTAACAGACCAGGATGTATCATGCACTATCGCAAATAACAAACTACAAATTTCAGCACAGGCTGAAAAACTTAGAACATACACAGATAAATATAAAGAAAAAGTACAAAATAAACAATTTACTGATGATCCAAACAAGTTTTATAGAAAATTGGGAAGCAAGGTAAAATGAATTGAAAGACTGCCAAAAAAGAGGAAAGAGATACATTTTGGAGAAGTATCTTTGAAGATCATGTGGAACATAACAAAGATGCTAAATGGATAGACGAAGTAAAAGAAAGAATAAGAAGTTTAAAGGTACAGGATATGAAATGGGATGAAGTAACAGCCAGATAGACTGAAACAAAGTTAAGAAAAGCCTCTGACTGGAAAACCCCAGGCCCAGATGCAGTACCTAACTTTTGGTTAAAAGTATTAATATCTTTGCATGATGATTTAGCCATGAGTAAGAACTATTTATATGTGCACCCCGAACAGACACCAACTTGGCTAACAACAGGCAAGACAATGCTCCTACTTAAGACTGAACTTGCAAGCTACCCTAAAAATTATAGACCAATAACTTGCCTTCTGACAACATATAAACTATACATGGGAATTGATGCTGACAGAGTTTATAGTCATTTAGAAGAAAACTCAATTATGGCATTAGAACAAAAGGGCAATAAAAGAAAGTCATATGGAACAAAGGATCATTTGTTGTTAAATAAAGTCATACTGGAGAACTGCAAAAAGGGGAAGAATTTATTGAATGGATTGACTATAAAAAAGCATTTGATAGTATCCCACATTCATGGATAAAAGAGTGCTTAAAAATGTATAAGATACACCCTACACTGATCGACTACATAACAGTGACCTTGAAACAGTGGCAAACCACTTTGCAGTTAAGCCATGATAAAGGACAGATTATTATCCCAGGGATAAAAATTCAAAGGGAGATATTCCGGGGTGACTCTCTGTCACCGTTGCTATTCTGCCTTGCCATTAACCCATTAAGCTGTTTACTTAACAGCTTGGGACATGGCAACAATTTGGCTCCAAAGTGTGAAGACTTCTCATCTTCTCTTTGTCAGTGATTTAAAACTGTATAGCTCATCAGATGAGGAACTGAAAGCACAGCTGGAGGTTGTCAAAACTTCTTCAGATGATATAAGAATGTCATTTGGTCTTGATAAATGTGTAAAAGCAACCTTTAAAGCAGGAAAACTGCAGCACCAGAAAAACATCAGTTTGGGACAATAATGTGATATAAAAGAACTTGAGCAAGAGGGAGTGTATACATATTTGGGAATTGATGAAGGATCAGCAATAAAACATGAACAAATCTGAATAAAACTTAGTAAGGAATACTTTAGATGACTTAAATTAATTCTGAAAACAGCACTGACATCTAAGAACAAAATCCAAGCTATAAACCAATTTCCTCTTCCTGTCCTAACTTACAGTTCTAGAGTGATTGACTGGGCCCAAAACGTGTTGGATAGAGTAAACAGGAAAACGAGAAGGATGTTTTATGCTCACCAAATGATTTATAAAAATCACTGTATACCAAGATTATATATTCCCCATTCCGAAGGAGGGATGAGCCTCCTTGAAATTGTTTACGTGTATATATCTGCAATTGTGGAACTCCGCACATATTTGCTGACCTCACAAGACCCAAACGTAGTGAAAGTTCTGAAACATGAGGAGACTAAATCTAAGATGACTTCTCTGCTTAATTTAGCAGAAGCATATCGGCGTCAAGCAGGAATGGAAATCAAACCAGAAGTAGATAAAAATCAGGCAGCAACTGAATGTGCCAAAAACAAAAGAAAGAATATAAGGTGAAGGACCAGATGAGAAGGCAAGAAATGTGGAAAAAGTATAAATATAGTTGCAAGTATAGAAAACTTCTGAAAGCACCTCATGTTGATCAGAAACAAATGCAGGAATGGTTAATGAGAGGCAAATTCAAACCAAGAGATGAAAGGTTAATACTGGTGCCCCAAGATAGTGGGCTGTGTACATGTTGGTTTACAAAGTCCATTGAACATGTGGAAGAAACAGACAAATGTAGGTTTTGTAAAACCAAATTGGAAACAGTTGCACACCTCGTTGCTGGTTGCGACATACTAATGGCAGAAGGACTGTATACTGAAAGGCATTATAATGTGACAAGACTGTTGCACTGGGGATTGTGCAAACATTATGGTACTGAAGTGGTTGAAAAACACTGGAAACATGAGCCACAAAGTATCACATGGGATCATCCATTACCAACAGTTCATAAGGTAGATGCTAGAAAACTGGTTATAGTGGTCCAAGAAAAGAAGACAAACGTAGCATTAATCATTGAAATTGCTACACCCAGTGACTACAGTGTCTTGTGTATAGAGATACACAAAGTCATAAAATATAAGGATCTGCAGGCAGAAACAAGAACAATGTGGAAGAAAGATACCCAGACAGTTCCAATAGTAGTAGGAGCAATGGGTTTTATAAAAAAGAGTCTACAATCATATTTAGATATGATATAAATACATGTAACCGCATGCGATTTGCAGAAGGAGTCATTACTGGGCACGCTGCGGGTACTGTGAAGAGCACTACTGGCTGACATCAAAGAGTGAAACAATACTACTTTCATGAACTTTAATCGTGCTTTGACTTAGGAATGGGGTCCATTCCCGCCACGGTATTAGAAACCCAAAAGATTTGGAGAAATTTAAAAGCGTGAAGATACAATTCATCTGAAGTGTTTATTTGTTGTAAAGTTATTGAAATACAGATCTTAGGTGTTTTTTTTTTTTTTGGAACCATAAATTCTAACTAATGTATCTGCAAAAATAACAACAAAAAACAAAGTTAGGATGCTTTGTTTAACCAGTGCAGGTATTGCAAGTTAGAGACAATGCTCAGCTTGAATGTTAAAACACTCTGAGGTCTAAACCAGTCATACTGACCAGTTTAATTATGATGTTAACAAAACAACCAATACTGTCTTTTCCTTCAAACACCCACTGCCTTTCAGACCAGCCCCCATTCTCACAACCAATTAGCAAGCAGTAATTGGACCCTTCCTTGCACTATTCATTGACGGAAGAATATAAACTGAACCATACAAATGCATTGATAAGATAATTCGGTTGATCTGAAGAAAGCCAATATATTTTGGGTGAGAACACTCATGAAACAACTTGAACATTTGCCTAGTTGGATATTTTTTGCAGGAAAAATTTGGATGAATGAAAGAAGAAATGACCCTTGGATCTTTTTCTCAAATGGGAATGATAAAAGTTATTTTAATGTAGAAAACTAGCTCTGCTACTGGATTGTCTAAAATTCTCTGAAAATAGGTTTTCCTTTCAAACTGTAATTTTTAGTCTATGCATTTATTTAGGGCTGGAAATCTTAAGTGGATTCTGGCTACCTATATTCTCAAAATTTCAGTCAGTGATGTTTTTCATAGTTATCTGTATAATTTTACTGCAATACTCTACTGGTACTTTGCAAAATAAAAAAAAAATGTAATAAATATACAAGCCTTGCAGTGTCTCTAACCGTGATCCCCTACACCCCTCCTTCATTGTATAGTTTTAGGTGGGTCTGTGAAGAAACAGGAACAATTTTTTTTTGTAATCAGAAGAATGAATTATTATTAAGCAGGGGGCAAAACCCAAGCAGCCCTGTCCATTTCTGTCCACATTTACCTCCCAGTTTCCCTCCCTTCATTCCCTTTCCCCTGCTGGTCTTCCACTTGCCTCTTCTCCTTCAAACTCTGCCAGTTGATCTCTTTTCTACTCCATTCCTTTCTCTGCCCCCAAAATCTTCATCCCACCCCTCCCTCACCTGATATCCCTAGTTGTCAAGTACCCGACCTCTAGCATCAACTGAGCTGCTACTTGGAAATTCCTACCCACTTCTGCCTCCTGCTGTGTCTCCCTGCCCATGACTTGTCCATACTCCTCCTCCTATCTGACAAAAGTCATGCATATGGATACTGCTGCATCCCTCTCAACTGTCCAGATTTTCGTAGGATGTCCAGATTTCTGCCTCATATTTTTGGTCTCTTTCTCATAAAATTTGAAGTTTTCTGGCAAATCATTAATGACAAAAGTCACTAAACAATGACAGATATATGAGTTTCAGAGTTCATTTTCTTCAGAAAATGCATGCTAAGAAAACATCTTTTTTTCTAGCAACTTTCAAAGCTTATAAGGACAATATTTAAAAATTGTTCCTATGTTTGGGCCTTTGCCTCCCCACGTTATTTTTGGCTTTGTCCAGATTTCTTATGCTAAGTTGAGTGGTATGATACTTCATTAATTTGTGCAAAACGCCTACAAAATATTTAGACCTAGAAGATATTTGGTCTATTTTTAAATGACATTGTCTTTCAGTTAGTGCTACCAGTCCAAAAAAAAACATGAATTCTGACCTAGATTATCAAAATGTCCATGATGCTTTCTAAACAGCCTAGCCTCTGGTCATGTACAACTGCTTAGAAACACCCTGCAGCATAATTTCTGATGCTTATCTTGCACTTCCAGGAACTCTGTTTTTGAGACAGCAATGTGGTTTCTCTGTTATCTGTATGTCTTAAGTTTTCACTAAATCTAGGAATGATAACCTGATTATATACAGATCACAGTCAGCATTTGTGGATGATTTTTCTTTGGAAATGTTTGTGCAGTACTGTTTCTTCACTCTGTTTTTGGCTCTGATGTATGTATGTCTTTGTTATAAACTTATTAGTTTGGATGGAATTTGTTTCTTGTCGGTTGCCTGTTCTGCAAAAAGGTGAGAATGCTCATAAATGCAAAACTGTAATGTAAGCAAAGGCTGAATCAAAACAAAAAAAAAATCCCTAGGACTGTCCCTTTAAGCATTGTTTGATAACCACTGACATCTAGTGGTAAAAATTACACAGCCTTTAAGGAACACTGCCAGAATGATTGCCAAGGTTCGTCTTTGTCAAAGGAAGGTTGTGCCTACTGAACTTGGTGTATTTCTTTGAGAAGGTCTCCAGGGCAATGGATGAGGGTAAAATGGTACATAACGAACTTCATCAGAATAATGTATTAAATGAACAAAAGCTTATAAGGTCCTTCCTGGTCTTTGGTTTGCTGCTTTTTCATTTTTACTTTGTTCTTTGGAGTTGTTTAGCAGTTTTTGGTTAAAATGGTACATACTACATACCTTGACCTGGCTAAGGCATTTTATACAATAGCCCACTCTGGCATTGTTAACAACCTTACAGAATTAGGCATAAACCCCTATATAACATGCTTGATAGCTAGCTGGCTCACAGATAGGACCCAGAAAGTTAGAATTGGTGAAACCATCTCCACAGAGAGGCCATTCACCAGTGGAATCCCTGATGGCTCTATGCTGGGCCCACTCCTCTTTCTCATCTACGTCTCAGAAGTTAATGCCAATGTCAAAGGCCTCTGGCTGACCAAGTTCCCAGATAACTGCAAACTGGGATTAGTCACAGAATTAACATTTGACCAAACATGTCATATTAACATCTGACCACATAGGTTGCAGCATCATTTCTAACACCAGTGGGGACTTTGAAATGTATAATTTTAGTGATCTTGATGTTCCCAAGGCCTGGGTGAATTTATTTGAAAAGGGAATGACTTCTGCTCCAGCCAGAAGGGCCAACATAGATGAAACCATGATAAACTTGAAATTACTTGTGAGAAAGGTCAATTTTAATTTGTTTCCTGACAATGGCTTGAGTTTAAGACCTGATAATAATTGCAATTGATTAAGCACCTTCAACCCCCCTTTACAACCGGCTGTACAGAAGTTTGAAAAATTGTGTGAATATGATGTTAGAAAACTGCTTTTTCCCCTATACGGGAAGGGTCCAAACTTAATAAGGATGAAAGGGAAATACTTAAGACTGTTACTTCTAATAAAGACATCAGGGTAATGAAACTTGATAAGGGGGGGGGGGGTTGTGATGAACACCAATGATTATGTAAACAAAATGTTAACATTGTCATATTTTGACACCTATGAAGAGGTATCCTTAATTGAAATGAATTTAGCATACAGGTGCTTAGACATGGTGTTGTACAATTTTCTAATCAATGAACAAATTGATGAGGGTAAGTACAAGTTTCTCAGTGTCACATACCCTTGGACCCCCACCATATTTGAGATTCCCAAAATACACAAGAGTTTGACAGATCCACCCCTAAGTCCAGTTGTGAATGCAAAGGCATTCAAGATGTTCCCCTTAGCAAAATGTATTGATTTCCAACTAAAAGGGGTAGTGGAGAAGTTTCTTTTTATGTTAAAAGACTCATGGGATTTTTTGGGAAGAGTCACACTGTAGTTGTATCATGATGATCTGTTGTTGATAACTATTGACGTCAAGGATTTATTTTGGTGTGGAATGGTTCTATAGTTTTTTATGTGACTACTCTGAAATAGGACACACGAGAATATTAACAATTAGAACCCTTATGGAGGGGGTTTTAGAGAACAATTTCATAATTTCTGAAAAACAGTTGTTCAAGCAGAAAAGTGGGGTAGCAATGGGGACAGCTTGTGCCCCTATTTTTGCCAATTTGGTACTGGCATATTGGGAAAAGACCAAGGTTTCACATCTAACCTTTGCCAGTGCTGGTCTCTATAGGGCCTGTTTTTGGCTGACATTATTATTATTTGGCATGACACCAGAGAAAAGTTAGAGGAATTTTTCCTATTTTTGAACAGTTCCACTAGCTTCTTGGAATTTACCATTAATGTTCAGAATGAACAAATTAATTATTTAGATGTTAGCATTATTAAGAACAGGGCAACCAAGGAGTTTATTTCTACTTTGTTTAGAAAGCCAGCATACTCCAACGCATTATTACATTTCAACAGCTGGCACCCCTTCACCAGAAGAAATCTCTGATGAAAGGACAATGTGTTAAGATAGCCCGGATGGTGGGTGACGAAGCTATGTATGGTGCGGAATTTGTTGGTCAAGAGCACGTACCCATTATTGTTCCTTGATGGTATTTTTAAAGAAGTAAACAAAAATAGGGATAGGGGTATATACACCCCACTGTTGGGAAGAACTGGTGGTGCCATTGCAACTGGTGGGTCTAAAGGTGGTAGGTTAGACCAAGATACTAGTTATGCCTTTGGTAAGGCCTTGGTACTGCCTTTTAATTTACATTTTGACCAAATTAGGTCCATTATTCTTAGAATTTGGAACATACTTGCCATTGATGATGTCAACTTAAATAAAGTGGGAAAAAAAACAAGCAATGTGTACAAAAAGGACATTAGTCTCAAAACATTATTGGAAACACCCCCCACGAGGGTTGATAATAGGAGGATGGTCAAATGTGGTCATTGCAGGCAATGCAAATATATTTGTGACGGTACTAGCATGGTATTACAAGGTTATGGAAAGATTAAACTGTCACATAAATACTATTGCGGCAGTAAGGTAGTTGTTTATGTGGCTAAGTGCCAGGGCTGTGAAAGATTTTATATAGACAAGATGAAAAGAGCCTTTAGGGACCATATTTACCAGCACCAATATTGCATTAGTAAAAGGGATGACAAGAATGCTTTATTTAAGCATATTAACTGTAACCCTACCCATTCTTTTAAATTCATAATGATTGATCATGTTGACCTGGGTCTCAGATGGGGACTAGTAGATGAATTTTTAGAGTTGAAGGAATTAAAATGGCAGCTCAGGTGTCACGCTACTGTTTTTCCAGGTCTAAATGATGCGGTGTCCATAAGAAGTGTTTTGAGGCTTAAAGCCATGTGGGCCCTTTAACATTTGGCAGGAGCACTGGTTTAGTATATGACAGATGCTCCTTTTCATTGAGGTAGTATTTTGCATGTGGTTTGGTTTATATGTTTTTTCATCTGTAATATTTTACAGTGGTTTGTCTTATTTTATCTGCAGCTTTTTAAATTAATGCATATACTAATTTTTTATTAGATTTATTTGTAAATTGTTGAGGGAAGTTTCATAAAATTAATATTTATCATGGCAGAAACCTACTTTTAGTTTCAAATGTGTAATTAGTTAATTAATTAGTCAGGTGGTTAGGTTAGCCTATTTATACTGCATCAATTGCTATGCTTGTACATTCTGATGAAGTCTTTTTAACAAGACAAAAGTGCTTAATGTGGTTTTACTACATCAATAAATAAGTGGACTTTTAGCTGTCCATTTGTTTTTTTCCACCTTTTGGATTTATCAGTTTGTTGTGGAACTTGTTTACATTTAATAGATTAGTGCTTTTGTACATACACTTGTGACGAACTTCATCAGATAAAAATATATTCCAAAATGTGAATTTAAATATTAAACACTTTACTATGTCATTTCTGCAAGGTGAGTGCTAGGGAAATACAGTAATTTAAGCCTGGTGCTGTATCACTGTTCAGTAATACTTGCTAATATGTTACCCTGCAAAGAAATTCTGTTTCACCACCCCCCTCTCTCAAATCATTTGTCATTTTTTTCTCTAAAACAAAAAAGAAAACTTTTTCAAATTTTCACAAGCCATAATTTTTAAGTTTAACTACAAAATAATCAATCAACCAATTTTGTAAGATTGATACACTCAATTAAAGAATTATGATTTAAATTTGTCTACCATTTCTGCACATTTGCTGAAGTGAACTATAGAGGGCTGTTTGGGTCAAAACCTCTTTTTTAGTCTATTTTCAAGTTTGCCTTCACAGATATTATATTAGACTTTATCAAATGCAGTATTAGCTATGCAGTTTGTACTTTTTAAAAATGCAATTAACCTTTGAATTATGTTATTTTTCCAGATTCATTGTGAGCTTTTCTCCATCTCCAAAAGCACATGGCTCACATCAGAGACCTTGCAAGACATTTTAATTTGGGAAACAAATGCAGTGTAACACGGATGTGGCTTCAGTGACTGCAAGCACTATGAATTCATTTGATTAATGTAAACCACAAGTCTCCCCTTTATAAAAAGACAGAAAAATTCCAAAATAAGAAGTAAGGTTCATATTCAGGAATAAAACATCAGTATTGTGTATTTTTGTACATGCTTTAATCAAGTGTATATCTTTTAATAAAGATAATAAACTTATTCAATTTTGAGTTTAAGTTGCCAGTTTTTTGTTTGTTAAGTTTCCCCTGTATGGCAGTTATAAAAACACAATTTTGGTTTGATTCTGTGCATGGTTTATTATCTTAACTTCAAAGAGTACTTAATATCTTTTATGTATAGGCTATATTTTGTAGTCTTACAAATCTACCACTATTAGGGAAAAAAACACAGTTTAAAATGCTATATGGATATTGTTTAACAACGGTGACTCTAGTTATGAAAAAAAAATAAAAATAGAGGGCCTTTGAGTAACAGTTACTTCTAAAAGGATTGCTAAAGTTAGATGGGTATCCATAGGTTCATAGGTTCATAGGTAAGTACTAGGCTATCTGCCCAAGGGCATTTATAAGCCTAGCCAGAATGTGTTGGCTTTCACCACCCCCTTAGATTAATTCCCTGTGCCTCTGTCCAGCAGAGCCATTAGTTTCCTGTGCGTCTGTCCAGCAGAGCCATTGCAGTGATCCTTGGGGTAAATTTTCTGTCTCCCATCCACCCATCAAGGTTTCTCTTGAAGAGTTTTAGTGAGGGGCTCTGCCTGATGTATATTGGAATCCTGTTCCAAAGCATGGGGAGTCTTTGGAACAGGAATCTATCCCTCCAGCACATCCTATTTATCATTGTGGTGAGGTTTATATCTCCAGAGTGCGTGGCTCTCTGGGATTTGTTTTTTTTTAGGTGGAGCATGTCCATCAATTCAGGGTTGAACATGGTCTTGTATGTCAGGCAGAGATCACCTCAGAGTAAGCGGTATGCAACCGAGTACAGCTGGAGTTTCTTGAGTCGGGCTGCATAGGGCATCTGTATGAGGCCAGTAATCCTCTTGGTAAGGTACTTTTGTGGTCTTTCCAGCTGTTGCAGGTGTCTTGTAAGGTACATCCCAAATGGGGCATTGGATTATATGATGGGTCTAATGAGTAATGAGTAGAGAGGCACAATAACCTCTTTTGTTCTAGATGTGAACCCTTTTGTGATTAGGTGAGCCACATAGAAGGATTTTCTAACCACCTTGGCAATATGATTATCAAAGGAGAGATTACTATCTACTTGGGTCTCCAGATCCCTTATTACATTTTCTGTATTTAGAGGACTACCATCTATGTAGTAGTTCATGGGTACTTTGTTTTTTCCAAAGGGGATGACTATGCACTTTTTGGCATTTAGCTTGAGGCCATGATTTTGACACCAGGTATCCGTCTCAGTGAGACCCTTCTGGGGGGTGTCTGTATCAGCCGGAGAATCAATTATGGCTCCTAGTTTGCAGTCGTCTGTGAACTTGGTCAGCCATAGTCCTCCTGTGCTTGCCTGTACCTCTGAGAAGTATTTACCAAACAGGAGGGGTCCTAGGACTGAGCCCTGGGGACGCCACTTATAACCAGTTTAGAGTCGGACATACGGCCTGCAACTCTCACTGTGTGGGTTCTATCTGTGAGCCAGTTGGCAACCCATCTCGTGACATAGGGGTTTATGTTCAAGTAGGCTGTGTGGACCTCCTTTCCTCATCTAATGCCTTGGTAACTGTCTCAAAGAAGTCCACCAGGTTTAGAAGGCATGATCTGCCCTTAACAAAGCCAAACTGGGTAGGGTCCAGTGTTTGGAGATTCCCAATGTCTCTGTTAGTGAGTTCCATGATGATGCAGTCCATATCCCTACAGACCAGGCTAGTCAGGCTTATAGGGCGATAGTCCCCAGGGTCCGTTGTGGCTCCCCCTTTGTGGAGCGGGATAACTGTTGCTGTGCTCCACTCTGTGAGTTCGTAGCCTGTAGAGAGGCTGAGTTTGAACAGTGTGTTAAGGTGGGGGGTTAATTCATTTTGGAGCTCTTGTAAGACACAGCCTGGGACACAGTCCGGTCCCATTGAAGCTGTGTTTTTGGCTTTGGCTAGGGCTGTTTTAACCTGTGTGATGGTGATTGACAGGGCCCTACATTCTTCTGGTATGGTTATGGGACCTTTAGGGGGTGAGAGGGGGGGTGAAGTTTGCACTAAACCTTTCTGCCAGAATGTTGGCAACATCAGTTGGTTCAGTGAATTTTGTGCCATTCTGCACTAACTCAGAGCAGATCTGAGAGTTTCCACTTAGGTTCTTGACATAGCTAAAGAATGCTTTGTGGTTATCTTTGGAGTCTTTAGCAATTTTTCTTTTGAAGCTCGCCTTGGATGATTTTATGAGGGATCGTAGTTTCTTGCTGACACTAATCAGGGACGTCTTTCCTTCTTGGAGATTTTACTCTTTTCTCTACTAGTTTCCTCCTTCTGTTGTATAGCTTGTTTATGGCAGGAGTCCACCAGACTGGTTTCCTTTTCTTGGAGGAGTGAGTCTTGGTTTTACTTGGGATAGCATGATCCATGCATTCCTGAAGATGCTCATAGAGTGCCTTTGAAAAGGTTTCAGCAGTTTGAACAGCACTGTCCTTTAGCATGGGGGCTGTGAACCTTTCCACCTTGGTCTTAAGTAACGTGAAGTTTGCTTTTGAAAAGTTTTTCACGGTGGTTTCCTTGATTGGGGGAGTGGGCGGAATATGGATATCCAGAGTGATTAGTCTATGGTCTGATCTAACCAGCAAGGGGTTGACCTCCGGTGTGGAACACCGGTCGCCCATGTTGGTGATGACTAGATCCAATATGCTGTTTCCTCTGGTGGGGGTGTTGACCAGTTGATCCAGGGCATTCAAGTTTATAAATTCTAGGAAGCGTTGGGCAAGGGAGTTAGTACATGAGTAGTTCACCCAGTTTATGTTTGGGTAATTGAAATCACCCAGTATTAGGGTGTTTGGTAGGATCTGCATATTTCCCAGTGTCTCCAGAAATGCGGAATGGGGGTCCTGGGTCATCATGGGTGATCTGTAGCAAGCTACAATTTGGATTGCAGTTTTGCCCATTGTTAGTTGCACATGGATGATCTCTGACGCATTGTGCTGTGCCACTAACCTGGAGGTGTGGGTATACTTGATGAATATGGATACACCCCTGCCTTTTGTGTTTCGGTCCTGGTTCTGTGGTCGAAAGGTATGGTATGAGTTATAGCCTGGTAGTGCTGGGGTGCTCTCAGGAGCCTTAAACCAGGTTTCTGTTACTGCACAGATGTCAATGTTCTCCATACTGAGGAGTGCCTCGAGTGCGTGCATTTTGAGGTTTAGACTTCTGGCATTGAGTAGCATTACCCTCAGTTTTTGGTTACTTGTGCTATTTACGGTGGTGGGTTTGTCTTTTGAGCCTTGCCTAAAAAAGGCACTATGGGGGTGGCAAGAGTCTTGGCCAGTATTCAAAAGCCTAAGGGTGACAGGTACAAGCCATGCCTTGCAAAGCAATGTGGCTTGTCGAGCATGTCATCCCAGGTGGACAGATACTGGATCCACTTTGAATGACACCAGAAACTTAGCCAATTGTTGAAATTGATATTTTTTTCTTTATACTGTGGCATCATCCTTGGTGAGGGCAGGATGCTACTCAGGGTCAGGGTCATACCGGCCTGGGCTACATGATCAGAGAGCTCTTCCATGTCTCTTTTCATGTAATCCAGGTAGGTACGTCTCAGGTCATTCACACCAACATGGACAATGACAGAGTCGTATTTGTACTTGTTCTGGATTGACCTGAGTGCTTGTGTTATGTGGCAGATCCTGGCACCCGACTGGCAGCTAACTGTAACCTTCTCCTTGTCCAGCCTAGTTAGTGGGACATCAGTGTGCCTGACTATAGAGTCACCTATTACTAGCGTGTTGGGTATGTTATTTTGCCTTAAGGGCTGTGATTGTCTGGCACACTGATTATGTGAAGTATGTGTTTCATGGCTGGTGATGGGGTGTGGAGGTTGCTTGGATGTCTGCTTTGGAGGTCTCTGTTGCTTTTGCAGATTTTTATTTAGAGCCTCCGAGTATGTTTTCTTGTATTTAAGTGTGTTATTTGCCAGTGTTGGTTTATTAGGTTTACATGGGACTTGTGGTGTGTTGCAAGTATTACCCTTCTCCTCTTGACTGTCAGTTCCAGTCTTGGGCTGAGAGATCTTTGCCTCCAGTTTGGCTGTATAATTGCATCTCTCGCATATATTAGTGTTTGGTGGTAGGAGGAGAGGGTTGTCTGTGTACATGAGGCAGTTGTAACGTTGCCGCAAAATGCCCAGATTCACCAGTTGGACTGGAGAGTACACTTGAAACTGCCCTTTGGACATGCCTAAATAGGTAGAGTAAGCTGTTTTTCTGATTGGCTGTTGGAGATGAATAGAAAGCCTTGTCCTTCTGGACAGTATAGGAGGTCTATTGTTTGGGTTAATTAGTGCTTGCCATGAGATTTTAGCAAGTGCTTGGCTATGAAATGAATGGTTTGAGTGCTAAAGTTGAAGATGTGTCTAGTTCCAAGGGAAAAATTGAAGAGTAGACTACGTGGAGCTGGGAATAGTTTAACTGAAGGTAACCAGCGCTGCCCAGCACGCAAAACCACGCGAATGCGGTTTTTATAGCAGGGAAGTGAAAGAGATAGAAATTAGCCCAAAATGTCCAATAAACTACTAACTTCTGGGCTGAATCCACTCCTCCAGGAACAGATAGGCTGCTCAAAGCTCCCCTCTCTCACAGGTGAGCAGAAAAACTTCCTTCCTGGGCAACACAGAAACTTGTAACACAGCTCTGGATTCAGCAATAACCTGAAAACTGGACTATACTAGTACAGAAAGGCGAGAAACAAGTATATATATATATATATATATATATATATATATATATATATATATATATATATTTTTTTTTTTTTTTCAGAAAATAGAGCAGATACAATCAAAACAACACTTTAAATGCAGAGGAAAGGCTATCACACGTTAGTGTGTAGCCTAGAACAGTTAAACAGATTATATAAGGACAAAAATGACTTGATTCACATGCATGCAGCAAATAAGTACAATATGTAGTAATAACAAACTTTTTAAATCACAGAAACGCTAAAAAAATCGGTGTTTTAGGCGGAATTAGTTTAAGACAGCAAGAAAAGCAGAAAAATTATAATCACTCCAAAGTCTCCCTTTTGTCTCTCTGCTGCTGTAGACTCTGCAGGACACCTGGAAGGCACCTGCTGAGTGGAACACAAGCACAAAAAACACGCAAACGCATTTTGTATAGCAGGGAAGTGAAAGAGAGAGAAATTAGCCCAAAAAGGCCAAGAAACTACTAACCTATGGGCTGAAACCACTCCTCCAGGGACAGATAGGCTGCTCAAAGCTCCCCTCTCTCACAGGTGAACAGAGAAACTTCCTTCTATCCAAATAAGGTATGGGCAACACAGAAACTTGTAACACAACCCTGGATTCAGAAATAACCTGAAAACTGATCTATACTAGTTCAGAAAGGCGGGAAACAAGTATTTTTTTTTTGTTTTTTATGTTTTTCAGAAAATAAAGCAGATACAATCAAAACAACACTTTACCCAATTAACCAGTTAAAAAGCTCAAAACTGAGCCCTGTTCCAGCAGTCTCCAATCAGACAAGTTCTAACTGCACACTCCTGCCACTAGGGTGCAGAGAAACTTTCTCCAAAAAGACGGCCTGGATCAGTGCACAAGTTATACAAACAAAGCTAGATCCAGCAGGCCTGAATCTAGTCTATGCTACAGCAAACAAGGTGTACCAATTTCAGAAAGAAACAGTTCAAATAAGCTTGCGCAATAAGCCTTTAACCAGAAATTCCCAGCTCAGAAGGACAGAATCTAGCCTCTCCTCTCACAAGAGTGCAGACCACAAACCTTCTTAATGTAAAATAACTGGCCTGAAGCCCAGGTACTTAGCCCAGAGCTAAAACACTTTTAGAATAACAGACACTGAGCCTTCAATCAGCAATTCCCAACTTAGAAGGATGTACACTACCAGTCCTGCCACAACAGTGCAGACCACAAACCTTCTTAATGTAAAATAACTGGCCTGAAGCCCAGGTACTTAGCCCAGAGCTAAAACACTTTTAGAATAACAGACACTGAGCCTTCAATCAGCAATTCCCAACTTAGAAGGATGTACGCTACCAGTCCTGCCACAACAGTGCAGACCACAAACCTTCTTAATGTAAAACAACTGGTTTGAAGCCCAAGTGCTTAAACCAAAAGCCTTAGAAAAACATTTACAATTTAATCAGGCTACTAACAAGTAGTAATAAATGTAGCAGAATAAATTCAATTGAGTACTTTTAAGAAGAGGCCAAAGCAAAATAAGGTAATAAAGTAGGAAGAAACACAAAAACAGTAAAGCAGATAAAGTGCATTTTTTTTTGGAGTTGGAGGGAACAGAGCAGATTAAGATACTATAGGGGATGTCCTTCCCAAGTGCTCTCTCTGCACACAGCAGGGACTGGTAGGAGTATCTGAAATCAAAATATGATCTCACTGTACTCAATTGGTTGAGCAAATGAGATGGGTCCAGAAGGAGTGTCCAAAAACAGATTTACAGCAGGGGGGGCAATTCCAAAGCCACCAAGATTAACACCACAACAGCAAACAGGGAGGTGGGTGGGGAACTAACTGCAGATAGACAGAGACACAATATTTAATGACTCAAATCTTAAATAAGTGCAGAGAAAAGTATACTTAAATCAGCTTGTGTCCAGTTGATATATGCAGACAAGTCTCAGTAGCCAACAAATCCGAAGAAATTGATTACTAGAAATGTAACCAACACAGGTTTTAATGCAAGCAGAAACCCCCAGGCTAACACTAACACAGGAATTCCAAAGCAGTCTGACAACTTTCAATGAGCCCAGATGGCTACACTTTTTCACACTTCAGGCAACTAACTGCAGATAGACAGAGACATAATATTTAATGACTCAAATCTTAAATAAGTGCAGAGAAAAGTATACTTTAATCAGCTTGTGTCCAGTTGATATATGCAGACAAGTCTCAGTAGCCAACAACTCCAAAGAAAATGATTACTAGAAATGTAACCAACACAGATTTTAATGCAAGCAGAAGCCTCCAGGCTACCACTAACACTAACACAGGAATTCCAAAGCCCTTTTCCCAGTAACCCACTTTATCATTTACAGGGATACAGGACTAATGGAGACTATCCTGGCAGCCAGTGGGAGCAAAGCAGAGAAACCTATTCTGCACAGGCATTAGCCTCTTGCAGAACTCACACTCTTACACCATCATGCAATATACAAAAAACCTACAAGGAATTTGCAGAATGCCAAATTACCTACTGAATGTCTTTGGAGGGTGAGAGAACACCAAAACACTTGGAGACAACCTATGCAGACAGAGGGTGAACATGCAGACTTTACATAGAAGGCACTTCAGCTGAGAATCAAACCTCAAAACCTCTTTTTTCTGAGGTAGTAGCACCGATTCCCTTAGCCCTCATTTGCCAGCTATGTGACCCTGAGTAAGTCAAGTAACTAGTCATTGCTCTCAGGTTGCCCATGAAAAGGGACTAAGTGCCCAGTGGGCCTAGTTGATTAACGAATAGGATTATTATTATTACTCACTTTACCACAGTACCACCACTAGATAGGTATGATACACTATATTGAGTTATTGTGATAAATATTAAAATCAAGGACACATTTTTGGCTGCTAAAATGATGCCTTACATTTGTCACATGTAAACTATTGCATTAGCAACTCTGGTAAAAAGCACAGTTTAGCAGAATTCACATAATCCAATTTAAATTTCCCAAATGCAGCAGCTAGAGCATCTGCATCTAGTGATAGACATTGCCAGAAGAGGAAAGGGTGCATATTCCACCAGCCTTCATTCCCCACCCTCCCCACTTATTATTTTATTAAAATATAACCTAATTACTACCACTAGATATGCCACTCAAATCCCAATCTCCTCAAATCTAGATATCAACCACTAATCTTGCCTTTGCACAGTCTCTGACCTCTACCACAACATTTATACATATCTCCTATTGCAGATGTCATTGTAAAATTAAAACTCAGTATTCACAATATATAACATTCACACTTACAACTACAGCATTTCAGTACATAACATTGCAGAGTTTCCACATTCTTACAAGGCATTGTATTCTTTCACTTAGTACAAGACATTCCACAAATTATTTATATATAAACAGTGCCTTTTCATAAAAGACTAGCTCATAGCTCCACAGCACACACATATAATAAATTTCCGTTTTCCTATCACTTTTCATCAGTATACTCCATTACACCCAGTTGTGCATACTTTGACAACTCTAGACTTACTTTCATCCCTTCATTTACCTCCTAAATCTGTTGGTCCCAGTCACAACCTCATAAACACAAATGTTTAAACCATATCATATACATAATCTGTTTTCACCATACATTAGATATGCTTCATCTCATGTAAATAATATCATTCAGCATTTGCATGTCTAAACTGACCCCACTTTCAGTTCAACATCTAGCCAACATCTTCCACATCTCCATAACTTTCTGACTTATAAATAATTTGTATCACAACATCATTTCAAATCAGAGCCTAAGTTGTAGCCCTCCATTACCCCAGCTGTTAATCTTAGCAAATGTCTCCCACAAGATGTATGCCAATATTTACAATAAAATCTCTCTACTAGAAATAACATCTTTACAGTACTGAAATATGGGCAAAATGTAACACATTTCAAGTTATATGTGTAGTATTCAAAAGCGAATTAAATGCTGATTGGGTGCTGGGGGTGCAGGTAGATTAAGCAGAGATAAACTTTAATTGTTCCTGCAGCTGTAACTTCTATTACAGTCCAGTTAGAAGACATGTATAGTTGTTCTGAATATGCTAAGAAAATGGCATTAAATCCTTATACAAATTGAGGGTATGGTCCTTAATATCCATAGAATAATAGCCAGCAGCCACTTCACTGAAAAAACACATCAGTGAATCACACACTACCGGATGGTCTGCTTACTGCATTGATGATACATGCATACATCATTCAACAACTCAGCAACTGCACACCCAGGCACCTCAAACACACACACACAACACACACACACACACACACACACACACACACACACACACACACACACACACACACACACACACACACACACACACACACACACACACAAAAACAAAGTTTTTATGGGGTGGGCAAGCACCCTACCCTCAAAAGATAATATAACCATTTCCAAGATTCCAAGAGTCATTCATACTTTACAATTTG
Source organism: Protopterus annectens (assembly GCF_019279795.1). Taxonomy (NCBI): domain Eukaryota; kingdom Metazoa; phylum Chordata; order Ceratodontiformes; family Protopteridae; genus Protopterus; species Protopterus annectens. Next base: position 582,360,115 of record NC_056743.1, on the reverse strand, counting down.
CAATTCTACATCCAGTGGTCATGCATTTAAATAGGTTTAGGGAAGAGATCTGTTTCACATGAATGTGGAGTCTGTTTCACAGAAGGGGTAATCTCTGAGACACATACCTCTCCCTCCAACATGTTTTGTTCATGTCACATACAAGGTTTTTTAGCCTTAGTTTGGGTAATTCTAGTGCTTTTTGTTTTTCAAATGTGTAGCAGATCCATCAGAGCTGAATTGGAGAATGCCTTGTAGATAGCCATAGCTTGCCCAGCAGTAGTCTGTAGGAGACTGACTACAGGGACAGGGCTTTGAGGCAGTCCACAAAGAACATATTATTTACACCCTGTATTATTTTAGTGAGGAACCTCTGTGTGCTCAAGCCTCCAGTTGTAATGCTTGGTCGGGTACATGCTGAAGGGTACAATTGTACTCAATGATTGGTCTAATGATGACAGGGCTGAGTATAGTGGACTATAATTTCCTTAGATCTGGATGCCATGCCCTTACTTAAAAGTTGCACCACATAGAAGGCTTTTGTAACTACCATAGACACATGCTGATCAAAGTTCAGGTTACTGTCAACCTGAGTTCCCATGTCCCTTACCACTGGGTCTAGTCTTAGGGGAGTGTTATCAAGGTTGTAATTTACAGGGGTGGTCATCTTCCCAAAGGGTGTAATTATACATTTTTTGCACTGACTTTTAGGCTATGGTTCTGGCACCAGTTATTTATCTGTGTCATACCCTGTTGGAGGATATCTACATCTTTGGGGGGCTCAATCATTGCACTCAACTTGCAGTTATCAGCAGATCTGGTCAGCCAAAGGCCCTTTACCTTTGCCTTGACTTCAGAGAAGTATATTTCAATCAGGAAAGGTCCCAGTACCATGCCCTGTGAGACATCACTAGTACCAGGCCTCTTGGTGGAGGTGGATATTTCCACCCTAACTTCATGTGTCCTTTCCGTGAGCCATTTGGCTATCCATCAGGTGACATAGGGATTTATACATAAATTTGAGAGTCTGTCTATAACACTTGAGTGATATATTATATCAAATGCCTTTGCCAGGTCAAGGTAGGCAGTATGTACTATTTTGCCCTAGTCCATGGCTATATTGACCTTCTTGAAGAAGTTCACCAAGTTTAGTAGGCATGACCTGCTCTTAACAAAATCGAACTTGGATGAGTCCAGTGTTTGAAGATTTCCTATGTCTTTGTTTTTCAGGTCCATGATAATTCTTTCCATAGACTTGTATATAAGACTAGTCAGACTTGTAAGTCTGTAGTTCCCTGGAGACGGATGACTGGTGCCAGAACCATGGCCTAAACCTCAATGCAAAGGGTCCTCCATTCCTTAGTGACAAAGCCTGTCTGGAAGCTGTAGCTGAATAGAGATTCTAGTGGGCCTGAAATGCCATGCTTCAAGCTATTTAGGAGGCATCCTAGGCTACTATTATCAGGACCACTGATGCAGGATCTTTTTAGTTCTGGAGAGTGCAGTGAGGACCTGTTCTTTAGCGATAGCTGAGGAAAAAATGGAAGATGATATCTCCTGGGGAGGGGACTAGGGGTGATAGGGGAGTGTAACTGGAGTTAAATTTGTTGGCCAGCAGATTTTCTACATCCCCTGGCTCCATTTAGGAAGTTCCACTTACTATTAGTTCACCACACTGTTGGGTGTTCCCTTTAAGGTTGCATACATAACTGAAAAATGCCTTATGGTTATCCTTAACCTGTGAGGCTATTTTTGCCTTGTAGTTGGTTTTGGATAAAATTATCAGTCACCTGAGTTGCTTGTTGAGACTGATGAGGGAGATGTTTGTCTTTGGGCATAGCCCTTCCTATTTTTGGACAGGATATTCTTTCATTTTTATACTAGCAGTCCACCAAGGAGGCTTGTTTTTGGAGTTTGTCCTAAGTTTCTTTAGGTTTGGCACTGCTGCTTCTATGCAGGTATTTAGATGCTTGTACTGGGTTTATGTAAACACTTCCACATATGCCACCATGTTCTCTGAGTTTGGTGGGGGGGTTAATTTAGATAAGCCATCACTTAACCGAGGTAGATAGCCTTGGAAAAGTTCTTACAGGTTCTCGGGTTTGCTGAGAGTTCACTCTTTATATTTATTTCAAGGGTGACTGCTTTGTGATCTAATATGACCAGTGAGGACATTACATAAGTGGGAGGTACAACAGTCCCCCATATTTGTGATTACCAGATCCAGGATATCTGCCCTCGTAATAGGTGTGCAGACTAGCTGTTCCAGGTTGTTTGCATTGATAAAATCCAGGAATCTTTGAGCCTGCATGTTAGTGGTTATAAATGTATCCCAGTTTATGGTGAGATAGTTGAAATCAATTATGAATATGGTGTTGGGCAGAACTGTGAGTGACTCCAGTATATTCATATATGCGGTATGGTTATATCCTGGGTCATAGACAGGGACTTATTTATTTATTTTATTTTTATTTATTTATTTTACATTTGTTGACCGGGATAGTCCGACCGGATGCATGTCCATTTTCAGCGGAGGACCGGGGAGAAAAGCTCCAAGGGTAAGCAGATACAGCATTACATAATACCAGCATTACATATTACAAATAGACTATTTACAGTGATTACATAAGTAAGCAAGTTAAACAAGTTCCACAGGTTAGAGTTAATCCCGAGCGTAAGTCAGGATTAAATTAAATTACACAGTAAACTGGTTAACAGATTTTTACACATTCTAGAGAGAGTTAGCCAGGCTTGATACATTGACATAGCCAGTTAAGTGACAAATGTTGTTTGAGTCTAGTTTTAACTTGACCTAAGGTAGAAAGTAAGGTAATATCAGCTGGAAGAGAGTTCCAGGGTCTACTTACAGAGTTTGCAAAGAGAGAGTCGCCGGCTGTGTTATTAATTTTGCTAGTCTGAATTAGTAGTTTGTTAGAGGATCGAAGCGGTCTAGGATTGTTATAGGGGGTGATAATATTTTTAAGTGCAGGAGTATAGCTAGCAAGGATATGGTACTTTACTATGACTTTACCTAAGGTTAGGTGGACATCAAATATGTCATATTGTCTGACCAATCTTGAGATGTGCTTACTTTTTATGTAGATTGATACACCCCCACCTCTTGAGTAGCTGGTCTAAAAGTGCAGAAAGCATTATAGCCTTATACTGCCAGGGAGCCTTCGGCATCTTTAAACAATGTCTCAGTAAATGCACAGATGTCAAGACTCTCTATAGGATAGATAATGTTTTGGCTAGTATCCAAAAGCCTAGTGGAGACAGGTGCAGATCATCCCTAGCAAACTAACATGGTCTGTCAATCATGTCCTCCCAAAGTGACAAATATTGGACCCCCTTAGAATGACACCAGTAACTGAGTCAATTGTTAAAGTTAATCATCTTCTGTTTATATTGTGGTGTCATTGTAGGAGAAGAAGAATGCTGCTTAATGCTAGACACATACTTGCCGGAACACATAATCTGAAAGGTCTATCATGTCTCTTTTCATATAGTCCAGGGAGGTACATCTCAGGTCATTATTACCCACATGGACTATGACAGAGTCATACTGGTACTTGTGGTTTAATGTTCTGAGTAAGTGTGTGATCTGGCAGATCCGTGCCCCTGATAGGCAAATTACCATGACTGTCTCCTTGCTCACCCTGGTGAGGGGGCATCAATGTGTCTCACAATAGCATCTCCAATTACCAATATATTGGGTTGTGTGTCAGTTTGCATTAAGGGCTTTGAGGATGAGACATTATGAGATGTGGTTGTATGTGTCCAGGGTAGCATTGTCTTTGTAGAGTGCTTGGGAGGTTGCTGAGAATACCATATGGAAGACCCTTAAGTTTGGGTAGATCCTCAACATATGTGAGTTTGCGTCTGATCCATAGTAGGTGTAGTATGTGTGTTACTGGCAAACCATTTGGAGATATCAGTGTCTGCATGCAAGAGTTTTGCCTCCAAAGACATAATCTAATTACATCTCTTGCATACCGTGTCAGTCTGCTTAAGAATAAGGTGTTGTTAGTAAACATGAAACAAATGCTATATTGTCTCAGGATGTCCATTTCCACCAGGCTGGGTACAAAGACAGGAGGAAAGTGCACATCCACGGCTGTGGGTCCACTTTTTTGTGATGTACAAGGGGGTGCCGCAATCAGGAATTGCAGTTGTTGGGCTGGGGGTAGAGGTCTCGGACTGATCTAAAACAGCACTCTCTGGGTAATTCTTTTTAGTGGGCAAACTAGCAGCTCTGCACTCAGCTAGATACTCATGAAAATAGCAGAGGAAGTTTTACATCTAAAATTACAACTCCAGGTATTGTGAGTGATACTACAAGACTAAGGTCCTCAGACTATGTAAAATGCAAACAGAAAAAAATGCAGTAAGAAATGTAATAAATGAGGCTTAAATCCTACAGCAATTTACAATTCTCTCACTATTATGAGCTATGCTACAAGACTTAGGTCCCAAACCAAGTAAAATAAAAGAAAAATACAGCAGAAATGTAATTAATGAGGCTCAGACCCTGCAGCAATTCAGAATTCTTTCATCATTCTGAGTTATAAATGAAAACGGAGGAACAAAACCAACTAGAGAAATTGTCCTTGAGATGCTGAACTGATGTCTCCTTCCTAATCTTCCTTCTTGGCCTTTTAGGAGCAAGACTCCAAGACCCTCGTCTCCATTCCCGGGGGGATCATTGATTTATGCTGATAATCTCTTTGTGTTGAAAACTCCTTAAAGAACAATCTGGTTTCTTCAAAACGTTGGTTCTATCTTTGTTTAAGATCTTAAATTAAGGCCATGATGAAAATACTTAAAGAAAAATAACTATTAGTAAAGTACCACTGTTTTTCATTTCTTTAAATCTTTTTTTTTTACTCATATAGAGGTATTTATATAAATATCAACTTAAATGCTTGGTTACCTAACTGACCTATTCTAACATTTTATGTTTTTTTTTCAATTTTTGAGTTTGTGTATGACCCCCCCCCCCTTTTAATGGCCAGACTGGCCAGACCTGGCCCGAACTGTGATTGGTGATTGGTGCATGGACTGGGAAAGTGAGAGCTGCTTGAAAGGTGAGGGAGAAAAGGAGAGGATGGTAAATCTAGTTATATAATATGCCAGTATCTTGCTGCAGTTTGAGGATGAGACAGAGCTGTGGGTGTAACAATGTGGTAGGGTGAGGGGAGTGGGGGGCCTGGGCTGTGTTATACGTGTAGTTATAATTGTGTTATGTAAATATATATGTAAACACTGTTGTGTAATATGCTGGGAGGTGCTGTGCCTAGTCAGTAAACTCAAAGATGTGATTGAATGCCCAATCCCCAACCCCCTTTTTCTTCTTCTGTTCTAACCCTTTTTTTCCCCTGTTTGATTGGAATTTGCTGTGATTATTTGCTTGAAATTAAATGGTGTGCTGTGGCCACCATGATGCATTTATTGGAGGACATAACATGCCTTGTCTGAATGGTAAAGGAGCTTCTGAAATGTGACATGCCCAGCCTAAGCCCTAAACTCATTTTAGTAAGCTGGATTGTGGCTTGTGGTTTCCCTTACATGAATGCCCCAACTGCACTACTGAGCACTTTTTATTTTTTATTTTTTTTAGATGTCATTTTATGGAATTGGACTAAGCATTGGTGGAAAGAGAGAGGAGAAGGCATAATAAGAAAGAGGTGAAAGGAGAAGGGGAGGTCGGACCCCATTGTTCATGGTAGTAGGTTCATATGGGTGGATATTGCTCGCTGGTACTGTGGATGGTGCAGCATCAAAGTTTAGAAAGCACTGTATGGAGAGAATGAATGCTGCCTTTATCTGGGAGAAAATCTTTTAAAAGCCCTGCTCATTGGAGGAAGAGACCCTGTTAATGGCCGCTTTGGAGGAAAAGGTAGAGATTTAGAATGGAATGTTACCAAAACGGACAATGCAGACCTGCTTATACAAATGGCTAATAATTATTTGTAATTTTTTTAAAATAAAATACTGCTAATAAAATAAAATAAACTCTTCCACCCACCCAGTGGCTGCCCAGGCAGGAGCTCTGGTTTACTGGCTGTATGCTGACTGCCAAAATTGACCATTGATGTCAGGAAGATTAATATAAGGCAAGAGCTCAAGATGTCAAAGCCTGGGAATGGAGCGAGAAAAACCATCTTACTCTGAGATTGCAAGATCTCTATTATGGATGACCCTCCTCAATGCATATTACACACTGTTGATTCACATGGATATCTGTTTTATTCTTAATTGCTCAGAGTCTTAGGGGCCCAGTTCTACATTTAAAAATGTGTACTTGCAATATTTCTGCAAAATTAATGTTATATCTTGGGTCATCAGAAACTAAGTGACCTTGCCAGTTGCAAAGTGCAGAGACGTGCCTCTTTACACAGAAACAATATCTAGCCTCAAGAGGTAGTAATTTCACAAGTCAATCAAACTAAAGCTATACCTCATGTTTCAGAAAACTACTTCTCATTAGAGGAAATTAGAGCATTGATTTTGCTGTTCTCAGTAGGAGGCTTAGCTGTTTTTCGACATTTTATAATCGCTTCACAGTGAATGTCATGCTCTCCAAAAAATATAAGTTACGTTAGTATATTATTAGAGAAGGAAGTTTAGGGGGTTGTATCCATTGTCGTTGACAGAAATATAATTTTTTAAAAAATAATTGAATGATGATACATGCATTTACAATAAAATTAGCTAAAAAAAGACTGATAGTACAAATGAAAGAAAAATAAAATAAACTGTTCACCTTATAGTAAAGCCACCCTTTCCTCATGTGAGATGCTTTGATCCTGCACCATCCCTTTATTTAAAATAATCCCTGTACATATTTTGCACACACACACACACACACACACACACACACACACACACACACACACACACACACACACACACACACACACAACCACACTGTTGCCCATTTTCCGTTACATCTTCCTGTTAATACAGTATGCTAATCACAATTTTAACAACCGTTAGAA
>NC_056743.1:581960829-581973890 GCF_019279795.1 Protopterus annectens | reverse complement strand
TGATGTTTTCAATAGAAAGTTGGGCAAACTTCCAGTTGTGTACTCCATGAAAATAGACCCAGAAATCCGTCCAGTGATCAGACCAGCAAGGAGGATTCCTATAGCTATGCAGGACAAAGTCAAGGTCCATCTAGATAAAATGGTGCAGCAAGGTGTGATTTGTCCAGTCACAGAACTAACCGAGTGGGTGTCTTCCATGGTAGCTGCTCATAAAGAATTCAAATTAAATCAATATATGCATTGATCCGAGAGACTTGAATATAGCATTAAAGAGACCCCTATCGTCCTATGTGTACAGTAGAAGAGGTCACCGTCCATATGCCAAATGTCACTGTTTTTTTTTGGTTTTGGATGTATAGAGTTCATTTTGGCAAGTGATGCTTGATTGCAAATCTTCACTACTGACTACATTCAGTACCCCATTTGGCAGATGCAGATTTCTTTAGGGTGCCTTTTGATATAAATTTAGGAAGTGAAGTCTTTCAGCGTGCAGTGGAGCAAATTTTTTTCAGGTTATTCCTATGGCATAATTGTCGATGATTTATTGGTTGGAGGCAATGGTGAAGCAAAGCATTATCAAAACCTCAGAAAAGTTCTGGACAGAGCAAGTGCAGTGAACCTGAAGCTTAATCCTCTGAAGTGCAAATTCAGACTTCCAGAAATCACATATGTTGGTAATTTATTTACCAATACCGGCTTATGACCTGATCTATCCAAACAAGCAGCCATTCTAGAGATGCAGGCTCCAAATAATGTCCAAGTCTGCAGTGGTTTCTTGGTATGGTTAACTGCTTGGGCAAGTTTATTCCTGATTTTAGTGAGATTTCAGCACCTTTAAGAGAGTTAACATGCAAAAATGTTGCCTGGTCATGGTTGGAACAGCACCAGAGAGCATTTGACAACCTTAAGCAGAGAATTTCTAGTCCACCTACATTGTGATACTATGATGTCAACAAACCAGTTATTCTTTCTTGTGATGCTTCAAAGTTTGGTTTAGGTGCAGTTATTCTCCAAGAAGGCAGACCTGTTGCATACGCCTCTTGAACTCTTACCCAAATTGAAATGTAGTATGCTCAGATTGAGAATGAACTTTTGGCAATTGTCTTTGCATGTTCTAAGTTCCTTGATTATATTTATGGTCGAGCTATCCAGGTTGAAACAGACCATCAGCTTCTAGTTACTATTTTAAAGAAACCTATGCATACAGCTCCAGATAGACTGCAAAGAATAATTCTCAGATTGCAAAAGTACAACTTCAAAATGGTCTGCACTAAAGGCAGACTTCTTTATCTGGCTGATACCTTGTTCAGATCACCCAGAAATACTACAGAACAGCATGATGCAGAGAATTTTTACTTTGATGTCATGGAGGTGCGTAATTTTTCTTCTATGAGATTAGATGAGCTGAGAGATCATACAAAGACTGTTCCAGTTTTGCAAAAGCTCAACCATTTCATTGATGTCGGATGGCTGTCAGAGCAATCTTGTGTACGGCCTGAAGTACAACCTCACTTTCCTTACTGAGATGAGATGCTGATGGAAGAGGATATAATTTTCAAAGGTTCTAAAATTGTTGATGTTCTTCGTCTTCCATTGCTGCAGTCCTTACTATTGGGTATAGTCCGCATCCAGTCGGCCCGAATACCAGAGTATAAGGCTGACGTCGGTCAGGGCGCATTAGACTGACGTCAGTACGTCAGGGTACTAATGCGCATGACCGGCGTCATATCCTCAGTCTTTTTTGCCGCGTGATCCGATGCAGAAGCAATTTTGCGAGTGCAGGTTGGCGTTCTGAAATATTTCCGAAACCGGAGTTTCAGACCGAATCAGAGTTGGCTAAGTACCCCGTTGGGGAACATTTTGGTTTTTCTTGCCTCAGTATTTAACCGGATGTCAGAAAAGTGAATAACTGTATTTCTTGTGGGAAACAAATACCTCATAGGGATTACCATACATTATGTATACCTTGTTTAGGGCCTGAGCACGACGTTGTTGGTTGCCGCTCTTGTGCTAAGTTTAACAAACGCACTATTAAGAGGAGGTTAGACTGTGCCAGATTAGTGTTTGGGAAGCGTTGCAATTATAAAATGCCGCCGGATGCTCCGGCGCCCGCTTCATCCAAGAAGCGCAAGGACAAAACAGCGAAGCCTAGGGTTGATGAACCGCAGTCCCGGACATCGGTTCTTTAGATGGCTCAGTGGAGCCAGAGGTTTTGCCAGGAGTTTCTATAGAGTCTCAGGCAGAAACTTTACTGTTACAGGATGTACCCTCTCAGGAGGCAGGCCAGGCTGAGGGGCTTCTCAGGTAACTGTTCTTCCCTCTCTTCCCAAAGTAGTTAGAGCCTCTCCTTCTGTTGCCAAAACTTCTTTCAGAGGTAGGCCAACTTCAGCTTCAGTAGGGCTTCTCCTAGCCTTCGGGTTCTGTACCTAAGAAACATATGCTTAAAATGGCAGAAGATTTGATTACTATGATTAGAGGTTCTATGGGCCCTCCTGATAAGAGGCCTAGAGTGGAACCAGACTTTGACAGTTTTGAACAGGGTTCAGGGGCTTCTGAATCTTCTGGAAGATTTGCAGGAGTATCCTCATTATTCTGATTCTGATGTGGATGATGCCACTCCTTCGGCTTCTCCTCCTGAGGATTTTTCATTTTCAGAGACTCTGCATTCCATGAGGGAGCACTTTAAATGGGAAGGCCAGGATTACTCTGATTCCAGGAAGAGGCTTAGGGAATTCTTGTTTTACCCCAGCATAGGCCCTTAGCTATACCTCCTGTGTTGAATGTGGTGGAAGATGTTTTGCAGAGGCTTCCCTGAACCCTGATTCTTTGCCTCCTGCTCCTGTTAAACCTGATAGGTACTATAGGGTGCCCGAAGCTCATAAGTATTTGTTTAAGAGTCCTAGGGCGGACCCAGAAACTGTTTCTCAGGGGCCTAAAGGTGTTAAGGCCTCTGTGGTTAAAAATCCTGTTCCCACTGACAAAGAGGCAAGGGCGTTAGATAGGTGGGGTAAGAAAGTGTATACTTCTTCCACTCTAGCCATGAGAGCGTTGAATTGTCAGTTTCACATGCTGAAATATCAAAATTATCTCCTTTCACAATTGAAATCTAAGGTGGATGCTTTGGCGGAAGGTATTGATTGTAAAGACTTGCTGGATTTAATTTATGTGTCTGAACAAGTGGGCAAGCATTCTTTGCAATGTGGTTTTGATGCTGTGCAGGCCTCCTCGAGGGTGGCTGCCACTAATTCTGTTCTTCGCAGGCATGCCTGGTTGAGGGATCAAAATTTGGCTGAGCATGTTAAGACAAGGATTTTGGATGCTCCTTTACAGTCTGATGTGTTGTTTGGTTCACCTGTGGAAGCAGTTTTAAAGAAAATGGAGGACAAAGCTAAGTCTATGCAAACTGTTAAAGATTTTTGCAGGTACAGCCACCAAGTTTAGTAGAAATTGGCCTGCTAAGGGGTGGACATATCCTGCTTATGATTCCCAGTCTAGGGGTAGGTCTAGACGTGGTAGGGGCAGGGCTCAAGGTTCTTTTAGGCCTAGAACAGGGAGTTCACCTGCTCAGACTTCTGGTGAGGGCAGGGGTCAGTCCTTTCGTAAACAGACCCAATGACCCGCCTTTTCAACTGCCAGTAGATTCTCGTCTGGCAGCTCCTTTGGAAGGACAACTGTCTCTTTTCAAAGGAAATTGGGATTTAATTACTCAAGACAGATGGGTGTTGGACATCATTCTACCAGTCCCTGTGTCAGAAAGGGGCCTAGGATTTTATTCTCGCATGTTCCTAGTACCAGAGAGGGGGAACACGTGGAGACTGCTTTTGGATTTATCTCTCCTCAACACTTATCTGGACATTCCCAAGTTCAAGATGTTGACGTTACAACAGCTTTTACCCCTGCTGGGCAACGATCACTGGATGGTAACTTTAGATCTCACGGAAGCTTACCTTCATGTGCATATCAGGCTAAGTTACAGGAAGTTTCTGCGGTTTCAAGCTGGAGATTCTCATTATCTGTTCTCTGCATTGCCCTTTGGCTTATCTACTGCCCAGAGTATTCACAAAGGTTCTGGCTCCAGTGATAGCTTACTTCAGGCTACAAGGACTTCAAATCTATCCTTATTTCGACGACTGCCTGATTCTGGCTCAAGAAAAGGAAGACCTTCTACAGCATCTGGAATATCTTATAGCAGTGCTAAGATGCCTAGGGTATTCTGTGAACGAAATAAAGTCCAGTCTAGTACCCTCTCAAGACATGTGCTTTCTGGGTGTGAGACTGAATACAGCAGCCCAGATGGCCTTTTTAACCCCGGACAAACAAAAGAGTCTGTCACTTTACTTCCATCAACTATCTCATCAGTCCGTGCTGACTGCAGAGACAGTCCTTCAAGCATTAGGGTTCATGGCATCTTGTATTCTGGTGCTTCCCACTGCCAAACTGCATATGAGGAAGTTACAATGGTATCTCAAAAATGTATGGACACAGCACTGCCAGGATTTAGACACTGTCATTCAAATAATACCTTGCCTTCAAAGAGTATTTTTGTGGTGGGCTCAGGAATGTCACCTAAACAAGGGACTCTCTGTGACCCGGCCAGAGGCGAGTCAGATTTTACCGACAGCTGCCTCAGACATTGCTTGGGGAGCTCATCTAAATGTAAAGTGGATACAAGACAAGTGGCCTGCCAGACTACAGCATCTACATATCAACATAAAGGAGATGTTAGCAGTCCAGTTCGCATTGCTGGCTTTCAAGGAGTTACTTCTTCCAGGGCAGGTGTTGATTCTAACAGACAACACAACTGTCATGTGGTACTTCAACAAACAAGGGGGAGCACATTCTTATCCTCTATGCAGGCATGCAATGATTTTATGGGAGACTTAGCTACGCTTGCACCTAACTCTTCAGGCAAGGTTTCTGCCAGGAGCACAGAACTCCTTAGCAGATATGTTAAGCAGACAAATCATGGATCCCCACAAGTGGAAACTGGATCTTCATGTATTTCAGAAATTGACAGTGTCATGGGGAACTCCAGACATAGATCTGTTCGCTTCTCCACTAAACCACCAGCTGCCACAGTTTTGCACAAAGGGGTTTCATCACACAGCTTGGAAAGTGGATGCTCTGTCTTTCGATTGGACAAACCTTCATCTGTATGCCTTTCCACCTCTGCCTCTTCTTCCAAAGGTACTGTTAAAGGTCAGACAGGACGGGCCAAGGATGATTTTGATAGCTCCAGATTGGCCTCGGCAACACTGGTACCCTCTACTACGGAGTCTGGTAAAGAAGCCTCCATGGCCTTAACCTTTGATTCCACATCTGTTATCCCAGCAGGACGGTCATCTGCTCAATGTCAAGCTTCACTCTCTTCATCTGACAGCCTGGCATATTCTGTGTTGAAACACAGCAGGTCTCAACTTCCTCAACAAATTTTAAATGTGATTATGGAAGCTAGAAGACCTAGTACAAGGAAAGTGTACGCAGCAAAATGGAAGAGATTTTTATTTTGGAGTGAAGCAAAGAATTTGGAGATTTCTGAGCCCAATTTGAGTATGGCTCTTCAATATCTTACTGAGTTACTGGACAAGGGTCTGTCCTTCTCTTCCATCAAGATTCATGCTGCAGCAATCTCAGCTCACTATGATTGTGACCCACCATTGTTTTCGCATCCTTTGTTCAAGCAGTTTCTTAGAGGGGCTAAGAATATAAGACCCCCACGTAGAGCTCCTACTCCTGCTTGGGATCTCAATTTTGTGTTGGAAAAACTTACTCTACAACCTTTTGAGCCTGCGGCTACTGCTGAATTGAAATATTTGTCATGGAAGACTGCTTTTTTGTTGGCTATTACTTCTGCAAGAAGGGTGTCTGAGTTGCAGGCCCTTATGGCAGTCGAGCCCTTTTTGATTTTCCATAAGGATAGGGTATCATTACGTACTAATCCTTCCTTTATGCCTAAGGTGGTTTCTAGTGTGGCTTTAAACCAAACTATTCATTTGCCTACCTTTTATGCAGACCCCCAAAATAAAGGGGAAAAGATTTTGCATACTTTAGATGTACACAGGCAATTGCGTTATTACTTAAGCAGGACTAAGGATTTTAGGCAGTCTCAACAGTTGTTTGTTTCTTTTGCTTTGAGTTCACAGGGCAAGCCTGTGTCAAAACAAACTATTTCTAGGTGGATTGGCTTTTGCATTGCATTTTGTTATTCCCATCATGGCAAGGAGGTTCCAGCTGGGATTAGGCCTCATTCCACTAGGGCTACTGCCACTTCAACAGCATTTCTACGGGGGGTGGCAACTAAGGATATTTTGGAAGCAGCTACTTGGAGTTCAGTGCATACTTTCTCTAAGCATTATCACCTTCCTATCTACTCTAAGTCTAGGGCTGGTTTTGCTACAGCTGTTTTGCAAGGCATGTTGTCAGCTCCTGCTTCTTTATGATTTGCCAGCCTCCCTTACCTCTGCTTTGGGATTCTACCCAATAGTAAGGACTGCAGCAATGGAAGACGAAGAACATAGTACAGTTTTGTACCTACCATAAATGTAGATGTTCGAGGATTCCATTGCTGCAGTCCAATTTACCCTCCCTCCTTCCCCTCTGTGTTTAGGGATGGTTGTGTAGGTGATTTACCTGCTTATATTTTTGTATATATTGTTCATGTTTTGGTGCAGGTGTTTTGGGCCTTGTCTTTTTAGGGTCTTCTGACATCTGGGGCAAGAAAAGACTGAGGATATGACGCCGGTCATGCGCATTAGTACCCTGACGTACTGACGTCAGTCTAATGCGCCCTGACCGACGTCAGCCTTATACTCTGGTATTCGGGCCGACTGGATGCGGACTATACCCAATAGTAAGGACTGCAGCAATGGAATCCTCGAACATCTACATTTATGGTAGGTACAAAACTGTACTTTCCTACTTCCTTACAGCATGACAATACTGATATATTTTTGAATCTACTCAGTCTCAGAAGCATACCCTGTGACAGCTTACTTGGCTCGCCTGCTCAGAGACTTCTATCTAGGTAGACTAGAACAACCCTACCTATTAGTCCCAGTTTACTAGTGCCTAATATTAAGAATGACAGAGCAGTTAAAACCCAGTTGTTTAAAAATATATCTTTGCAAAAGTCCAGTTATGACAAGAAGAGCAGATTTCTTCATCTGTTGGAGAAAGGAGAGACTGTGAGGATGGAAATGGTGAAAGGCTTCTACCAGATTGGTCAAGTGACAGGTGTTTGTACTGAGGCGAGATCCTACCTAGTAGAGGCAGATGGTGTGGAATACAGGAGAAACTGCAGACATCTTATTCCTGTATCAGAACTGATATTGCATCACTGTACCTGTAATACAGACTGTAGATCTGAGAGCAATCCAGACAGTGTTCCAATGGCAGAACGTGTCTTGACAACAACTCCTGTTCTTAATAATGTCCCTAATGTCCTCAAAGATGAACATTCTGTAGAGACAGTCCCCGTTGCTAAACTTACTTCCAACTTTTGTATATCATGATTTGGTCATATCTCTAAGCCCAGTGTGAAATACGCAGCAACCTGGATATGATTGTATTATGTGTATCTAGTTTTGTATAATTGCATGACAAAACATTTTGTACAGTTGCATGTCATTCAATGTCATTGTTGTATGAACAATTTCTCAAAGAGGGAGGATGTAGAACAGTGTGTGTGTTGTAACTTTAAGAAGCATTTCTAAGTGACGGCACGTGCAGTATAAATACCAAGCATATGCAGGCAGCAGTGTCATTTTGAGAGAACAGCCAGAGTGTGAGCATGTATGAGTGTGGCAGTCAGTCTATTTACAATTTTTTTTAATTCTACATTACAAAGCCTCAATCCTGATGTGTTTGTGTACAATAAAGCTTCTTGAATGAACCCACAACTGTTTGTCTGTTTTATCCTGACCAGACGAGCACCAATAAGAATGGGAGGATTAGAAATGGAAGTAATGAAGCAGGAGTAAGATATGAAAGGTATGGGCATAGTGGTTTGACCAGTCCAGTGAAAATGAGTAGAGAGGGAAATGATAGAAGATAGCAGAATGACCATGGTTGGAAAGGGCAAGAAAATGCAAGAGTACAGTATATGTATTCAGAAGAATACAGACAAAACAGCAGGCATATGGAAAAAGTGGTACGATAGGTGATATGTACTCTTATTATTTGACAGCATTGCTGTAGGATAGGTGATATGTACTCCACTTTCTTGATAGCATTGTCATAAGAGACTGTCAAACATTAAGCCAGGTGTATGGTAAATGCCAGAAGGTAGCAAAATGCTAATGGTTGGAAAGGGCTAGAAAATGCAAGAGTAACTTGAGGGATACTACAATATGGACAAGACAGCTGACACATGGAGTAAGTGGTATTTTGGGTGATATGTACTCTTCTTACCTGACAACATTGCCATAGGATAGGTGATATGTACTGTACTTTCTTAATAGCATTGTCATAAGAGACTGTCAAACATTAGGCCAGGTGTGTCAGAAATGCTGTTGTGTGATCATCTCCCATGGAAGGGCAACACAGTGTGAATCTTGGCCTGCCAGACCCTACTCTTTCGCTTACAGAAGCATTGGAGTGCATCAGGCTTTCTTTCATGAGTGGTGGCTTTTAAATTTGTAACTGGGGGCCCAGGAGATGACAGTAGGTATTCTCTTCCTTTGAGTAGTGGTGAAGAGTTAGGGTGCAAATTTTGGCCAGTCATATGGTATTGTACTGGGAAGATTGGTGTAAGACCATGTGGAACCTGGAGCTAAGTCCAGTGTTGCAGTACAGTATGTGGTCTTCTAGGTTCTCCAATCTGTGTGTAAAGGAACAGTATGGGAGTTTGTATGTCACAGGCCATAAAGGTTTTAGTGAGAGTTGCATTGTAATCTGATACTTGGGAACAGTACCGGGAGAGGGGGGGGGGATTCCAGAATATGTGTGGACTGAGGATCTTAACCTGCGTTTTCCAAACCCTGTGGCCTTGTGTTTAGAGGCAACAGAAGCATTAGGGAATCTAGCATTTGTGGTTAGATATTAGGGAACAGTGTCAGGATATGCAGTTCTCTTAAGTAGATCACAGACAGACAGCATGTGAATCTAGTTCTCCAGACTATTTGGTCATGATTAGGGTGTAGTCTGAGCATATTTAGCCTATGATTAATAAACTGGAAGTATATGTATTAATTTCAGGGCTGATGAGATGATGCCAAGGTATGACTTTTACTCCCCTGAAACTACTATGTTTTAGTCTCAGTGAGAGCAGCATTGGACCCTCTCAGAGCTGAAGCTAGACACATTATGGTCTGGACTGTGCATGGAAGTAGGAATTTATATGCATTTACAACTGCTGTGGTGCTTGTGAATCAGGCTGCAAATTTTGGACTTGCTTATCTGTTCCTCCTGGATCCTGTGGCCCAGAGGCTGACTTTCCATGCATTTTGTTCTTCAGGGAATATCATTCCATATAATTAATCTCTGGTTTCCTTGGATCTAACCGAGTCCTCCACTTGAGGGTTCAGTTTACCATCTTCAGCTCAATCAGCTGGGCTGTAGCCCACAGCTCCATTAGTAGTAGCTTAGACATCTGCCTTTGAATCCATGGTACCAATTCCCTCAGTAGAGCCTGCTGCCCTCTCAGCTTCAGGGGCCTCTTTAGTTCTGAAGGAGGTTGATTCAGCCTTCTAGGTGTTTGGATCATGTCTTCATCCATGAGAGGTCTTACTTCCACCACATGGCCCCTCTCCATTCTCATTTTATTTTCATCAAACATCCACTGGTTGGTGTCAGTCCATTGGCCTCATACCAGCCACTCAAAAGCAGAGAGCGTCATCTAGGAAGTCAGGTGACATATCCCCGGATCTTCCAAAGAAGAGGATGTGTAACAGGAAACACCTGTAATCTCAATAGAAGTCCCCCACCTCTGAAACTGACTTAGAGGCTAGAGAGGGTTCCCCAAAGTCTTCTCCAGAAGATGCCTCATTTGGTGGAATTCTAGAACACAAGACATGTTTGAGGCCTATGTAATGAGACCGTCTTCATTCTGGCTGGTCCCTCTAGCTACAAGTTAATTGACTTAGCTGTTAGAAGGTCCTAGTAGGAGCCTGACACCTACAAGTCAGTCCCCTGTAAATGAGGCAAGATTCTTCATCCCCAAAAGAGAAACAGCAATGTGCCAAATCGTCTGCACTAGATTCCATCATTGTGGAAAGAGTAAGCAGGACAGTAAGGCTCTTTCTGCTGTTGGAGTGAAGATTAATGCCACCCAATGATCTTATAATAGGAACCAAAAGGGGCCTCATTCTAACTGGTTTTAAAAGTTTAGATGTCCGTTTGGCTCACCTTCAGACATGGGTGGCTGTAGCAGAGGTGACCTGTTCAGCAAATGCAGGGCCAGAGGGTGAGGTTCACAGAATCACAGGGATATCCCAGACCCTTCTCTGACAGGACACCCCAGAATCCAGTCAGGATGCAGTCAGGAGTTATCTCTCCTTCTGCCTATCTTTATGGCATGCCACTCACTTGAAACAATTGGATAAGAGAGATGATACCAGAGGACATTACATACCATTTTTGGATACCCCTCCTCAGCCCCACAATCCATTGCCAGACATCCCACCAAACCAGGCAGAGGCCACATTACAAGAGAGAGCTTCTGTTCTCACCAAAAGAACCATCCAAAAGGTCCCACCAGATCATACTAAGTCAGGATTTTATTCCATTTTCTTTTTGTTTTCAAACAAAACCAAGGACCCCAGCCTCCTGAACATATGTATGAGAAAAACTCTGTTCAGCCATGGTCATGATGCAGTCAATTCTACCCTGACTCAGGGTGAACAGATTGATGTTCTCTGTAGATATTTAGGACACTTACCTTCAAATAAAGATAACAAAAGAGCCCAGGGGATTTATGTGCTTCCAAATAGGAGCCAGTCAGCACCAATTCAGAGTGCTGCCATTTGGTCTCACTACAGCCCCAAGGTGTTCAAGTAAGTAGCTGTTGTAGTAGCTCATCTATAACTTCAGTGATACATTTTTTTTCCATATTCAGACAACTGTCGCCTGGCTGTCCCCTCTATGGAGCCTTTTTAGTAAGGCAGGGATTATCCTCTTCATCTGTGCAAGTTCCTGTGCATAGCTGTAAACCTGTAAAAGTCCAACCTGATCCCGACTGTGAAAATAGTATTCCTGGGGTGTCACTTGGTTACCACTCTATCTCTTTTCCCTTCCTCCTGTCTCTATTCCCTTCCTCAGAACAGAATTCAGACCTTACAATTTGTAGTCTAATATCTGTTACTTAGAAACCTTCCACTGGCAACCTTGGTTCTCAGAATTTTATGTCTGATGGTCACTACAATTCTGATGGTAGAATTCACTAGCTTCCACATGAGAATATTTCAGTGAGTACTTCAAGCTCAGTGACCACAGAGATTTCATCCTCTTTCCAAGACCATAATCATTATAGAATCCATCAAAAGAGTTCTTTAGTGGTGATTACAATCTCCAGTGGTTGGGCAGGTAGACAATTTCAGACCCCATTCCCAGTAACCATGGACACATCCTCCTTTGCATTATGAAGGGAGAATGGTTCAAGGTCTGTGGATGGTCAACAAGGCTAATTATAATGTAAATATTGTGGGGTTGAGGGCCATCATCCTAGTGTTGCAGGAACTTCAGGACTGCCTTCCTCAGGGCATGATATCCATCTAAACAGAGAACATAACAGTAGTTTGGTACATCAACAAATGCGCTATGGACACATCCCAGGGTACTCATTTGCCTTTAGGACAAGATAAGCATGGATCTCCTGCTACCTTACGAGTTGGTCCTCAGTCAAGTGACAACCAAGAACATAATCAGTCGCTGGGGCACTCCCTGATGGGATAGATTAGCCACCACACACAACACCAAATGCAGCAGCTATTTTGCCACAATTCTCCCTCCAGGACAAACTTGGAGATGCTGTGTCTCAACAATGGCCCCCAGGCTTCTGTACACATATCCACCCTTTCCTCTGATATTCAGATTTCTGCAAAAAGCTTTGAGGTGCAAGGCAACACATCCTCATAGCCCTCTTTTGGCCCAGTTTTGTTTTTCACTTTTAAGTCCTCACTTGAAGGAGCCTCCCTGGCTGCTGGATCCAGTTTTAGATCTGATCTCTTGCCCCTCCATGGACCCTCACGTGGACCTACACAGATTAAAACTAACCCCTTGATTTCTCCAACTCCATCGATGGCTTATAATGATTTTCTTCCTGCAGAAGTAGTTAGAATTTTAACAGCTTCCCAAATACCTGCCACTTGAAGGGATTATCATAGCAAGTAGAAAAGATTTGTTTCCTAGGCCTGCTCCCAAAACATTGATCCTTTCTTAGCCCATATAGTAGACATCCTGTGTTTTCTTGCATCCCTTTTAGATTCAGGCTCTAGTTTCACTGTTAAGGTCCATTTAGATGCAATTTCTAGGCTTCAAATTGAGTTTCAGGAACATTCTGTAGCCTCTTACAAACTATGCTAGACATTTCTAAAATGAATCTTTTTATTAAAATCACCAGTTAGAGATTCTTTTCTTCTTTGGGATCTGAGTTTTGTTCTGGAGGCTTTCACAGAAAACATCCTTGGCAGAGCTTAAATATCTCTGTTTGAAAACTGTTCTTTTCATACATGTCGTTTCAGCGAAAAACATTTTATAACTCCACTCTGTAGCCTCTTCCTCTTCTTTTTATTTGATTTTCCATAAGGACAGGCTGTCTCTAAGAATAAATGCTTTCTTTACTCTGAAAGTTACTTCTGAATCAAATTACGTATTTCTTGAATATCTTGAATGTACATAGACAGTTGCATTTCTGCCTTCAAAGAACAGAATAATTCAGAAAGAATTAGCATCGTTTTGTTTTGTTTGATCATAACAAGTTGGAGTAAAGGGTCTCTAAGATATCAGTTTCAAGATCGATATCAGACTGCATCACATTCATTTATACACTTAACAACAAACCTCTTTCTGGTAAACCAAGAGCTCATTTTAATAGAGTCATGGAAACTTCTACAGCCTTTTTCTGA